>NC_042624.1:37376559-37677368 GCF_901001135.1 Rhinatrema bivittatum | reverse complement strand
CATTCTGTACTTTGCCCCCAAGATCCAGGAACAACAGAGCTTCCTCAAGGTTTTGTCAGCCTCAACACCCAGCTAGAGTTCATGGCATTTTCCACAGTTCCACCACCACCTGCAGCACTTCCAAACACTCCTCTGGCTCCAAGTTGCCCCTCTATTCCTCTGCCAGCACCTCCCTGTTATGCCAGGAATCCAAAGCAATGTCAGGGCTTTATTAATCAGTGCTACATGCACTTCTTGCTCCAGCCAGCACTATTCCCAGAGGACGTTATCAAGACCATCATCATTCTCTCCCATCTTGATGGCAAGGCCCTAGTGTGGGCATCACTACTCTCTGAATGTTATGACTCAGTTCTTCAAGATCTACAGCAATTTACCACCTTCAAAATGGACTTTGATGACCCTGGCCGCCAGGCCACATCTAGCACAGATCTCCTCCACCTACATCAAGGGAGCCAGTCCCTAACAGACTATGCAACTGAACTCAAGTGGAGTGAGGAATGCCTGTGCCCCATTTCATTTGAGGGGTTTTCTTGGATAAAAGACAAGCTGGCAGCTTGTGATCTCACAGAGCTCTTGGAGGGTCTCATTGATCTGACCAGCAGGATAGACTACCACCTCCAGGAACATGCTCGGGTGCTCTGTCCACTCAGAGACCCATTACTGTGGTCCCCCGTTTGCCACCACCACCACCTCCACCCACATCTATCCCTCCTCCAATATGGCTGAGTTCCCGTCACATTAGGTTTTGATTTCCTTCCATATGATTCACCCCCTGGTACATCGGGCCATTTACAGTTATTCAATAACTCAATTCAATAACCTATCAGTTACAGTTACACACATCTTTAGAAATCCACAACGTCTTCCATGTCTCCCTTCTAAACCCTTTATTCCTCTCATGGCCTTCCAGGAAAACTCCAGAATCTCAAGAGGTATCTTCAGAAGAGAATATCACATATCAAGTAAAAGAAATCTTGAATGTCAGATGACAAGCCAAGAGATGGGAGTACTTTATATAATGGGAAGGTTACGGTCCATAAGAAAGCACATGGGAACCTACCTCTAATATCCTGAACACTATGCACTCTGAGAATTCTAAACCCTCAAGGAGGGGGTTTAGGAGAACAGGTACTGTTGTGCTTGACAGACTGCGGGATGGGGCCATCTGTCCTGGAGGCAGTGGGAGGCCACACTGCGACCTTCCTGTTCGCTGCTATCTCTCAGTGTGGCTGAACTCCACCGAAACCATGAGGCCTATTACGATACTGCTCGTGGGCCTAGCTGCAAGCAGCCTCTCACCTCCGTCTGCCTGCCAGCTGCCCCGACACTGTTTTTGTGGCCTGGGGCCACTGTGTGTGTTCCGCAGTGGTCGGAGCCACTGCCATCCTATCTCTGCACCCCGGAAGCCACAGATGTCATCCATCCTCTTGCGGCGGTCAGGACTGCCGCCGCCGTGCACCTGCGTTGTCAGAGGCCGCAGCCAACACTGTTATTGCCGCATGACCCGGGCTGCTGCCACCATCCTTTCCTGCGCAGCAGGGCCGCCACATGACCTGATGTCCACAGGGCTGGGAGTCGCTATTCTGCTCTCCTCCTGTGGTGGAAGCCGCCACCTCTGGCATGCCTTGCGGCCGGGTGCCGCTCCAGCATACTCTCTCTTCACGTCATGGACACTGCTCTCCAGGGTCCTGCCTCATAGGCACACGGTTGTGCCTCTCCTGCTTTCTTAAAGGCCCCATGGTGGAAGTAGCCCCGCGGCCCCTCTTGATGATGTCATCAGGGTGTTTCCACTTCTGTCCTATTTAAGGGCCCTTCATCATTTCTCCAATGCCTTCGCAAGGAGCCAGTCCTCTCCTCGACTTATCTTCATCTTCAGCTTCTTCAAGGCACTCCGTTCTCCATGAGAATTCCCTCGACATCTTCTTCTGTGGTTCCTGGTCTCTCGTTGGATCCTACGTCCTAGTCTTCAGATGTCCCTGACATCTTCGTCTTCAGATGTCCCTGATGTCCTTATTTTCAGATGTCCCTGATATCCTCATTTTCAGATGTCCTTGTCTTCAGTTATCCCTGTCATCCTTGTCTTCAGATGTCCTCATCTTCAGATGATCCTGATGTCTTTGTCTTTAGATGTTCCGCCTCCAGGCATTCACTTCTTCCTGCTCCTCTCCTTGGAAGCCTTGTCTTCGGATGTCCTGGTTCTGGATTTGACTCTTAGCTTCCTGCCGTCTTTTGTTCATTCAGCTTTGAGATGACCTTCTGGTGCATTTTTCACGCCGGGTCTGAAGTTTCGTCTTCTTCTGATTGACCTGACAGGTGTGTCGATCACGCTGGGTCACTGAAGCTTCTGTCCAGGTCGGTTGCTGCTTCGAGTGTTGCCCGGATTCTCTTCATGCTGATTTTTAACCCTGCTGTCGTCTTTCCACTCTACAAGTGTCTACTCGCCTAATGTCTTCGCCCGACCATATCTCCAAGAACCTTCGCCCGACCATGTCTCCAAGTGTCTTCGTCTTGTTCCAGTACCATCGCTGTCCTCGACTTCTGTCCGTCCTGTCACATCTGCCGTTTCCAGTAGAGATGAGCTTCATTTTTTTCTACCGGGTCATTTTTTGTCAGACGCTTTAGGGTAAAGTTTGTTTTTCCTCAGTTATTTTTTTGGAAAAATGAACAAAAAACAAAATGGGAAAAAATGAAATGGGCCCAAAAAATGATGTGGGAAAACGAAGCTCAAAAAAACCCACCACAAGCATTAAAATGTACTATAATACATTAAATACAATCCCCCCCCCCACCATCCTAATCTCTCCCCAAGACTTACTAACATCCCTGGTGGTCCAGCGGGGTCCCGCGAGCAATTTGCCATCGGTGCCATCTTGTGCTCCTACCATGTGACAGGGGCTGACCATTTTGATTACTGGCAGCCGACGGCGAGATCGCTCCCGGACCCCCGCTGGACCACCAGGGACTTTTGGCAAGTCTTGTGGGGGACAGTCCAGCAGGGGTCCAGGAGTGATCTACTGCACTCGGGCCATCGGCTGGCAGTAATCAAAATGGCGCCAATAGCCTTTGCCCTTACTATGTCACAGGGGCTACCGGTGCCATTGGTCAGCCCTTGTCACATGGTAGGAGCACAAGATGGGGCCGATGTGAGGCAGGCCAGAATGCCCGATGGAATGGAGAAATTCCTCGCGGGACCCATCTTTCACAGGGATAGCTTTGTTACTCTGGTGTAACAAAAATTACAATGTTGCGCTTCTGCTTACCTTCGCAGCAGGAGGCCACCGACATTCCCCGGACCTTCCAGTGCAGCTGAGCTTCCGCCTCCATCATTCCTCCATTCCACGGCCAGGAGGCCGTGACGCTGCCCCCACCTCCATGGCAGGGGCCGCTGATGTCATCATCTTCTTTGTGGCCAGGAGGCCGCAGTCCTTGGTGTCCTCTGCAGCAGGGAGCTGTCCGCTGTCCATCTTGTGCGGCAGGGAAGCCACCTCCCATGTTAGGTCCTGCCTGCAGCCCATTGCTCCTGCTCTTCTCAGCGGCAGCATGGCCGCTGTCCAGGGTCCTACACCACTTCCTCCTTCCTTAGGCTGGGGCCTCTCCTCTCTTCTGCTTTTAAAGGGCCAGTGCAGGTGTGGTCATCCTCCTTTTCAGCCCTATAAAAGGGCTCTGTGCTCATTCAGTCTTTGCCTTCACAAAGAGTTGGTCCTTCCTGGACTTCCTGCTCTCCACTCCTGCTTGGCATTCTTCGTGAGATCCCTCGTCATTGTTCCTGGCCTCTTGTCTTATCTCATCTTGTCTCCAAGTCCTGCCATTCCTGGTCTCTGTACTTCATGTTCCTGATTTTCTGTTGTTCCTGTCATCCTGATGTGTCCTGATGTCTTCATCCACGTTCCCGAAGTTCTTCCTCCAGAGGTTCCTGAGGTCCCTTGTGGTCCGTGACCAGCCCGGCTTGGCTGAATAGGTTGCGCAGTGGCCCAGTGGTCCACAACCACCCCTGCTGGGGTGTGTAGAGCGCTGGCAGGATTCCTCCATCTCATGGGGCTGAAGATCCTCCTCGCCCATCATGTCCTGATGTCCTTGTCTTGTTCCGGGTTCCATATTGAACCCTATTGGCAGCCTTCAGCCCAACCTCAGGATTACCTCTGTTGCATCTTCCACGCCAGGTCGGAGGTTTTGTCCTCCATCTACTGACCTGTCAGATGCATCGATCATGCTGGGTCCCGAAGCTCCATCCAGGATTCCTTCTGTCCAGATGTCCATCTGCTGCGCCCGGATTCCTTGTGGGCTGTCGTCCATCCTATGCTCATTGCTGCTCTTCAGTGAGGCCCTCTGCTCTCCTGGTGCCCCAGGCTTTTATCTTGTCTGCTTTTAACCTGTCCTAGTCATCATCACTCCCTGATGTGTTTTCATCAGTTCTGCTGTCTTCAGCATTCACTTTCAAGTCATGTCTTCTGCCTCAAGGGTCCTCATATCCTCATGCCGCCTCTGCCATTACCCAGTGTCATGTCTGAAAGGGCTTGGAGTGGTTGGAGGACTTTCACAGGGATAGCTTTGTTACTCTGGTGTAACAAAAATGACTCAGAGTCTCACCGAGGTGTGCAGGTCAGCAGGGGCCCGGTCTCCACTCCATCCCAGACAAGGACCCATCTAGCCGCAAGGGCACAGACTCCTCGCCCGCACTGGGGAGCACCCCCTAGTGCTCCCTTCCATTGCAGTGCAACAGACAAGAGGCAGGTGGCACCTTTCAGCCTATCCAGTTTGAGGCATGAGCTTTCAAGGACAGATTCTTCCCTAATACTAAACATTAATCTATATAATGAGCCTGCATAAACAAATAAGTCTTTAACAATTTTATAAACCATAAATAATCTGCTTCTTACTTAATAGCATTAGGTAATAGGGATGTGAATCGTTTTCCATATCGTCTTAACGATAGAAATCGTGTGGCAGGGCAAGAAAATCGTCTTAGGCACGATTTTTTAGTTAAAAAATCGTTAAAAATCGTTTTTTCCGATTAGTGCGCACTAACTCGAGTTAGTGCGCACTAACTGGGAGTTAGTGCGCACTAACTGAAAATGATACAATTTGACACTTTTCAGGTCAGTTAAGGTCAGTTTAGGAATGAATATGTATTCCTATTGGCTGCCCTCTTATTTATTCATGTTACCAAGTTTCCTACTGACAGTATATGGGGGATGGGAAATGGAAACAGTTGGTAGCTTGACAAAACAAGTAATGTGATCAGTCAATGTGACTAGAACTTGTGCCCTAACCCTGATACCAGGGGTATTGTGATCTTCCTGCACACAGTGCCCTATCCCTATTAATACCAGGAGTGTTGTGATCTTCCTGCACACAGTGCCCTATCCCTAATACCAGGGGTGTTGTGATCTTCCTGCACACAGTGCCCTATTCCTGATACTGGGGGTGTTGTGATCTTCCTGCACACAGTGCCCTATTCCTGATACCGGGGGTGTTGTGATCTTCTTGCACACATCCCGATATCAGGGATAGGGCACTGCATGCAGGAAGATCACAACACTCCTGGTATTAATAGGGATAGGGCACTGCATGCAGGAAGATCACAACACTCCTGGTATTAATAGGGATAGGGCACTGCATGCAGGAAGATCACAACACCCCTGGTATCAGGGATAGGGCACTGTGTGCAGGAAGATCACAATACCCCGGAGGAGTGAGGGTCAGGCAGCTCCCCCCTGTCTGTGAAGCCAGCCTCTCACTAGTAATGCAGGGAGGGAGCTGTCTCAGACTTCACCATCCTCCCCCCCCCCCTCACCCACACACCATTCACTAGCTGGGACATGGGGGAAGTCAGGAGTGAGGGACAGGCAGCTCCCCCCTGTCTGTGAAGCCAGCCTCTCACTAGTAATGCAGGGAGGGAGCTGTCTCAGACTTCACCATCCTCCCCCCCCCCTCACCCACACACCATTCACTAGCTGGGACATGGGGGAAGTCAGGAGTGAGGGTCAGGCAGCTCCCCCCTGTCTGTGAAGCCAGCCTCTCACTAGTAATGCAGGGAGGGAGCTGTCTCAGACTTCACCATCCTCCCCCCCCCTCACCCACACACCATTCACTAGCTGGGACATGGGGGAAGTCAGGAGTGAGGGTCAGGCAGCTCCCCCCTGTCTGTGAAGCCAGCCTCTCACTAGTAATGCAGGGAGGGAGCTGTCTCAGACTTCACCATCCACCCCCCCCCCCCTCACCCACACACCATTCACTAGCTGGGACATGGGGGAAGTCAGGAGTGAGGGACAGGCAGCTCCCCCCTGTCTGTGAAGCCAGCCTCTCACTAGTAATGCAGGGAGGGAGCTGTCTCAGACTTCACCATCCTCCCCCCCCCCCTCACCCACACACCATTCACTAGCTGGGACATGGGGGAAGTCAGGAGTGAGGGTCAGGCAGCTCCCCCCTGTCTGTGAAGCCAGCCTCTCACTAGTAATGCAGGGAGGGAGCTGTCTCAGACTTCACCATCCTCCCCCCCCCCCCCCCTCACCCACACACCATTCACTAGCTGGGACATGGGGGAAGTCAGGAGTGAGGGTCAGGCAGCTCCCCCCTGTCTGCGAAGCCAGCCTCTCACTAGTAATGCAGGGAGGGAGCTGTCTCAGACTTCACCATCCTCCCCCCCCCCTCACCCACACACCATTCACTAGCTGGGACATGGGGGAAGTCAGGAGTGAGGGTCAGGCAGCTCCCCCCTGTCTGTGAAGCCAGCCTCTCACTAGTAATGCAGGGAGGGAGCTGTCTCAGACTTCACCATCCTCCCCCCCCCCCCTCACCCACACACCATTCACTAGCTGGGACATGGGGGAAGTCAGGAGTGAGGGTCAGGCAGCTCCCCCCTGTCTGTGAAGCCAGCCTCTCACTAGTAATGCAGGGAGGGAGCTGTCTCAGACTGGTATCAGGTTTAGGGCACTGTGTGCAGGAAGATCACAACACTCCTGGTATTAATAGGGATAGGGCACTGTAAGAGATGACTGTAGTAGATTGAATAAAGATCTGATGTTTCTGCTCTCCTCACACCAAACAAAAACAACACACAAGCAGAGAAGCCCTTCTTACAAAGCTGAGCTAGTGAGTTAAGTAGGAGGAAAAGTAAACATACTGGTGCCAGTGTGGCTACTTAAAAAATACACTTACCAACAATCAATTACATATATTTGAACTGTGTACAGTTCCAGCCAGGACCACCTTTCTAAAATGCACAGTGATTGGCAAATTCAACATGCACTAGCATTTCAGGTGCCTGCTAACAAAAATAATAAACAAACAAGTTCTAGTCACGTGAGTGCTGATCATTACATTACTTTTTTTGTCAAGCTTCCAACTGTTTCCATTTCACATCCCCCCAACCATATTGGTAACATCAATAGATAAGAGCACAGCCAGCCAATAGGAATACATACATACATATTCATTCCTAAGTGACCTTTACTGACCTGGGAAGTGTGAACACTTTGTTTCATTTTCTGTTGGTGTTCGTTAGTTTCCAGTTCCATTTCCCATCCCCCCAACCATCACCTCAGTGGTAACCTTGGTAACATCAATAGATAAGAGGGCAGCCAGCCAATAGGAACACATATTCATTCCTAACTGACCTTCAGTGACCTGGAAAGTGTTTATTTGTATCATTTTCAGTTAGTGCGCACTAAATCGAGTTAGTGCGCACTAACTCCCCGTTAGTGCGCACTAACTCGAGTTAGTGCGCACTAACACGATTTAACGATTTTTAACGATAAATCGTTAGAATTTCTATTGTATCGTGTTCTATAACGATTTAAGACGATATAAACATTATCGGACGATAATTTTAATCGTTGAAAAACGATTCACATCCCTATTAGGTAACTTATTCCAATTTTTAGGTCTTAAGGCAAATATTCAATGAAAATCTAGCTAGGTTTTCAGATGAATATTTGTCTACATCTAGCAAGTCAGAATTAGATCAGCTATATTTTACTGCAGCTGTTTTCCCCAGCTAAACTTTGTTGGATAGTGCTGAAAAGCAGGCAGTATCCAGATAAGTTTTCAACCTCTATCCTTCTACCCCTCCACCTTTTTGAAAAAGAAAAATGTCCTCACAGGATGAAGTTCCCCTGTTTCCTTTCATCCACTCATTTAAAAATTAAAAATTGTCTTCTATGAAAGACTTGCCATATTGGGTCAGACCAAAGGTCCATAAATCCCAGTAATCTGCTTCCGGCAGTGACTGATCCAGGTCACAAGTACATGGCAGGATTCCTAAGTTCATTAGATTCCATGCTGTTTATCCCAGGGACAAGCAGTGGATTTCTCCAACTCTACCTTAAAAAATAGTTTATGGACTTTTCTTCCAGGAACTTGCTCAAACCTTTTTTTTAAAATCCAGCTATACTAACAAGTTTTACCACATCCTCCAGCAATGCGTTCCAGAGTTTAATTATGTGTTGAGTAAAAAAATATTTTCTCCTATTTGTCTTAAATGTATTGCCTAGTAACTCCATTGTGTGTTACCTAGTTTTTATACATTTTGAAAGAGTAAGCAACTGATTCATTTTTATCCATTCCACTCCATTCATTATTATATAGATCTCTATCAGTGAGGTCCATCACCCTTAATGTTCATCTTGTAATGTGTTTTATCATTTTTATAATATAAAATTGCAATAGAATTTAACTATGTAATGACAATACTGTATTTGTACATATATTTTATTTAACTGATGTAGTATGTCACTTTGGCCTGGATTTTCTAAAATCGCATGGCTTTCTGAATCCCATGGTAATGGGGGATGGGGGGGGCGAAGCGAGGGGCGGGCCTGCGAAAGCCGGCAGCGATCGCACCACCATGGTGTTATCGCTGCCGGCTTTCGCACCCAATAGCACCACCGTGAAATGTGGCACTATTGGGCGTGCTACTGGTGGTGATAACGGGTCTTACCTTATCGCTGCCAGCGAAGTTACTGATGCATCCACCCCGACGCCAACCCGACTCCTCCTCTTCCAGTCCCAACTTAGGCGCACATAAAACTTTACACGCATAAGTCACGCGCACAGAACAAGGCGCATATCTACGGCCGGGCGCACATCTGCGCGCACATCTCTGATGCACTGGAGCGCAGAAGAGCTTATGCGTCCATAGACATGGCACCTCCAGAAACAGGAATAAAAGCTCAAGGCCTCTGCCCAGCATGCTAACTCAGAGCCGCTCAGAGCGAGGAAGCCGACACCATATGAGCACATGGTGAGGAGGCCCTGAGAGACCCAGGTCAGGGCCAGTCCCACCCAGGGCCCAGTGCTAGCTCCTCAGGGGCCACCCCGGACCTAGCAGGCCCCAGGGAGTCCACTCCACAGTCGGGGACCCCAGAGAACCGGCATCCCTCAACCGAGACCCAGAGTCGAGCTCTTGGGTAGAGTTGTTCAAGGGGATTCACGCCTTGGTTAAAATGCAGCCAGAACCCGGAGCGTAACAGCCACATGCGACACCGGAGGACCCTCATGCCCCAGGACCCTTGAGGCCTAGGCACAAGTTCACACTATCCAGAAGTCCCACCTACGGGGACACAGACCTCTCCGAAGAAGAATTTGAGCCCCTGGAAGGGGGGAGACACCCCCCCCCCCCCCCGGGGACAGAGCCACCGAACATGAGATGCTTCTTCACGAGGGATGAGCTCCCGGACCTGATATCCCAATGCCTAAAGGAGCTCGCTATCCCGGGCCAAAGCACCTCGGGGGAACCTAAAAACCCCCTGCAGGAGGGCCATCGCAGACATCGCGCCACCTTCCTCTCCCACAGGCGGCGCAACAGCTAATTAACCGAGAGGGAAATGCTCCGGAATCCTCATGCAGAGGGGGTCGAGCCTTGTCTGCCAGGTACCCTCTGGACCTAGCAACCAAGGAGCTCCTGACGTGCCCTAGAGTGGACGCCATAGTCTGCGCGATCGCCATGCGCACTGCCATCCCAGTGGAGGGAGTAGCGGCACTCAGGATACACATGACCGGCGCCTGGAAGCCATACTCAAGCATTCATCCAAAGTTGCAGCTCCGGCCTACAGTTTGTAGCCTGCTGCACCATGGTGACACGTGCCTGCTTATCACAAGACAGGAATAACACCCCGGGAGAAGACATTGAATCAGCACTATCTTCTCTCACGGGCGCTGCTTCCGGTCTAGTGCACACAGCGGCCAGAGGAGTCTCGTCCACAGTGGCAGCCAGCAGAAGGATCCCTCCTGTTCGGCTGCGAACTAGAGAAACTGGCCAACAAATGGGGCGACTCCCCATTACCGTGCATGCCGGAAGACAAGACAAAGGGAAACCAGCGCCCCTTCCCCAGGTCCACCAGGGGCAGAGGTTCACAGCGCTTCAACCCTCTCATGAGCAACTGTCAAGCGTCCCACCCTACGGGCAGGAACCAGTCCTTCTGGAACAAGCACACCAAGAGGGGAACCAGCTCGGATACAGGCCCCGGCCGCACCCCACAATGAGAATCAGCCGACCCATCCAGGGGAAGTAGCCATAGTCTACCGCAGATGGGTCGAGATAACCTCAGACAAGTGGGTTCTAGCCATCATCCGAGAGGGGTACCACCTGGATTTCTTTCAAACACCTCCGGACAAGTTCATGGAATCCCCCTGCCACGACCCCCACAAGAGGGTGGCAGTGGAAGCTGCACTGAACAGGCTTCTGGCACTCGAGGCCATAACTCCGGTACCTACACGGGACAGGAATACTGGACATTACTCCATTTGCTTCAGGCCCATCCTGGACCTCAAGTCGGTCAACCGCCCTAAGGATCCCTCGCTTCCACATGGAAGCCCTACGATCCGTCATACGGGCAATACAACCAGGAGAGTTCCTCACATCCCTGGATCTGTCGGAGACCTACTTACACATCCCATTTCATCAGGAACACCAGCGCTTCCTACGCTTCAAGGTCCTGAATCGTCACTATCAGTCCCGGACACTACCCTTCGGGTCAGCCTCCGCACCCTGAACGTTCACCAAGGTGATAGTAGTGTTGGCGGCAACAATCAGGAAGGAAGGAATTCTCATCTAGCCCTACCTGGACGATTGGCTGATCAGGGCAAAGCAGAGTCATAAAACTACTGGAAAGCCTAGGATGGGTGATCAACACCCCTACAGCCCTCACAGTCGCTGGAAGACCTAGGATTTGACACCAAGGAAGACAAGGTCAGCCTGAACCCCACGAGGAGATCAAAGCTGCGGAACCGGCTTCAGACCTTACCGAGCGTCCCTCATCTCACAGCATGGGATTACAAGGCCTTGGGCTGATGGCGTCCACGCTGGAAGTGGTGCCATGGGTGCTAGGCCACATGAGGCCCCTACAATGCTCACTTGTATTGCGTTGGAGTCCACGATCCCAGAACTACACCGTACGTCTACCACTTCTGGGCAGATTCCAGAACCAGCTACGGTGGTGGCTACAGAACTGCCACACGAGCCGGGGATCAAGACTATCCTCCCCAACCTGGACCCTGCTCACCACAGATGCCAGACTACACGGGTGAGCAGCACACTGCCAAGAGTTAACCGCCCAAGGGCAGTAGAACACAGAAGAAGCGGGATGGAACATCAACCGCCTAAAAGCGCGGACAGTTAGATTAGCCTGCCTGCAGTTCGCCAACACATTCCGAGACATAGGGGTCAGAGTGATGTCTAACAATGCCACGACGGTGGCCTATATCAACCAACAGGGTGGAACCAGAAGCCAACAGGTGTTCCTAGAAATAGACCCTCTGATAGCGTGAGCGAAAGCAAATCTCCAGGAGATCCCCGCCATCCACATCGCTGGGAAAGAAAACATCATGGCAGACTCCCTCAGTAGGGAAAGTCTAAACCCAGGAGAATGGAAGCTGTCATCCACAGCCTTAAAGATGATAGTGAATTGATGGGAGTCCCCAGACATGGACCTTCTAGCAAGCGGGTCCAACGCTCAAATACCAGATACTTCAGCTGCAGGCGGGATCTGCAGTCCCAGGGGATCGAGGCCCTGGTACAGACCTGGCCACCGGGGACCCTGCTATACGCCTTCCCACTGGAGCCCTTGATGGGCACAATCATTCATGAGATTCAGCAACACAGGAGACTAGCTCTTCTGGTGGCCCCGGATTGGCCAAGAAGACCCTGGTGCACAGACATGAGAAGACTACGGGCAGAGAACGCATTACCCCTGCCCCCACACAGAGGCCTGCTCCAACAAGGCCCGATTCTTCACGAGGACCCAGCTCAATCCTCTCTTACTGTCTGACCATTGAGAGGGCCTGCCTGAGAAAGAACAGATTCTCGGGGGCAGTAATAAATACTCTCCTTCGAGCACGCAAGTTCTCCACATTTCTAAAGTACATAACGATCTGGAGAGTTTTTGAGGGCCTGGTGCAAAGGCCACAACATCAAGCCACACCCCTCTAAAAGTTCTCGTGATTCTGGAATCCTTACAGAATGGACTACAGAAGGGCCTGTCTCTCAACTCCATCAAGGCACAGGTGGCAGCATTGTCATGCGGCGGCTCCAGGAGCCAGGGCGAAAGCATAGCCTCGCAACCAGATATATCACCCTTCCTGAAAGGAGTCAAACACATTCGGCCACCCCTGAAGTGGCCAGTACCTCTGTGGAACCTCAACTTTGTCTTGGAGTTCATAGCGGAACCCGTCTTCAGACCCCTCCGAGTCCTGTTCCTCCATCTGTTACCTTAAAGACGGTGTTCTTGCTGGCCGTGTGCTTGGCCCGCCGCACCTCGGAACTACAAACCCTGTCCTGCAGTGAGCCGTTCTTCAGACTCACCCTGGGTTCCATCCATCTATGCACGTTTCCCTATTTCCTCCCCAAAGTGGTCTCACACTTCCACCTTAACCAAACCATCTCACTTCCAACGATGGATGGCTTGAAGAATTCGGAAGAAGCCCATAGTCTACGCTACCTTGCCATCGGCAGACTCCTATCCAGATACCTGGAAAGGTCGGAACCAGTATGAAAGACAGACCACCGTTTCGTCCTCCACAGCTGAAAGAGACAAGGGGAAACGTCCTCGCGGGCATCCATTGCTCGCTGGAGCAAGGAAGTCATCAAGGTGACCTACATAGAAGCGGGAAAGCCACCACCTCTACAGGTCAAGGTCCATTCTACCAGAGTCCAGGTGGGGTCCTGGGCAGAAACTAGAATACCGTCACCTGCCGAGATCTGCAGGGCGACAACGTGGTCCTCCATCCATACCTCCTCCAGATTCTACCATCTGGAGGTACAGACTCAGGAGGATACGACATTGCCAAGGGCAATCCTAAGTGGGCCACGGACAGCCTCCCACCCGGTTCGGGAGTAGCTTTTATACATCCCATTGGTCCTGAGTCCATCTGCTACATGCTAGGAAATGGATAAATTACTTACCTGATAATTTCATTTTCCTTAGTGTAGACAGATGGACTCAGCATCCCACCCTTGGCTGCCGTTATGCATGGTTTTCAATGAAGTACGGGTAAGCCATGTTTTAACTTACATAGAGCATCCACCCTGCCGGGTGTCGACGCTTTCCGGTTGAGTACACTGGCGGTCGCCAGCTATAGTCAATCAATCAGTTCAAGTTAATCAAGTTAAGTTTAATTAAGTTAACCATATGATGAAGATAATCAATCACTCAGTCACACATATATCCACAATGCTTTTCACGGAAGAATACTGAGGAGCTGCACTTCCTGCAGGGGTATATGTACTAGGGGCTGACGTCAGATTGAAATCTGATCCGTCTCCAACTGCTAACAGGAGTACACTATACCCATTGGTCCTGAGTCCATCTGTCTACACTAAGGAAAACGAAATTATCAGGTAAGTAATTTCTCCATTTATCGCAACAGTAGAGCTGTATTAATAAGGAGAGCTTTGGAACAGTGACTTCAGTTTGTTTGGTTTATTCTATTTATTACTTAAAAGATAGAGACTATACATGATTAAACACGATAGCACATACACACGTTTAAGAGTAAAAATGTTATCTAGCCCTGTCGAGGTACAACCTACATTTGGTTGTCACCCCACGAAGAGATACTGGACATCAGAGTTTATCGAGTAGACACAAGATTCCCCGATATTGGTTTTGTTTTTTGAAAAAAGGGGGGATAATATAGAGGTTGTTTGTTTATTTTGGAAAATATGAATATAATCAGACTGACAAGCACAGACAGATATGGCAAATATATTCAATACATTCCTTGGTCTAGTGAGATATTTGCATTACTTGAGTGGCTCAAGACATTTGGTCAGCATAGCTGAGGCTTGATATTCTGCAACAGTGAACACCCATTTGAGCCCTATTGCATACATAAAGCACAGACAGAGAACAGTGTTTAGTTGCTTATATTGTATGTTGTACTTTTAAATAGAGATGGCAAGCCAATTCAGATTTAATTGGAATCTATTTCAAACCAGTAAGGTTTGAGTTATTGTGCGTTTGTCATCCGGCGTGCATTAAATCCAAACTGACTTGACTGAACTCACCAAATTCAGAGACAGCTGTGATTTGTTCTGAGTTTTGACCTGGCTCACTGAACTGGAACAATGTGGAGCAGTATTTTTCAACCCTCACCTGAAGGCATTCCTAGCCAGTTAGGTTTTCAGGTTTGCCACAATGAATATGCATGAGATAGATTTCCAAATACAATGTATGCAAATCTATCTCATGTATGTTCATTATGGATATCCTGAAAACCATACTGGTTAGGTGTGCTTCAAGAAAGGGTAGAGCAGGAGTCAAATGTTAACTTGGTATTTAGCTGCTGTAAAGATTGCTGAAAAAAGTGCTGTTAGAAGAAAGGGCTAATAAAATCACATGTATTCTTCATTCCTGCCCCCTACCTGGCATCACAAAAGATCTGAGTCCACTTATGTTGAAAACTAAAGATGGATCATATTAAAATTAAAGCTGGCTCACCTAGATAGTCCTTGCCAAATCATGACAGTCAAATGCAAACTGTTTCTGAACTTGGGATGGATGTTTGATCCATTTTAGGGTAACAAAGAAAAGTCCAAGTCATGCCAGCCTAATCAGAACCTGTATTTTGTACCAGGTCACAGATGATTCTCCCACCACCTTTATTAAAATTCACATAGCATGGTGCTGTCTTAGAAAATCACTTTTTGGATAGAACACTTTGGGATATTACCTTCTTCTTTGTAATCTGAAATAATCCATTACTTTATAATAAATTAAGCTTGGACAAATATTGTTGTTTGCTGTATTCTGCTAGTCTGTTCTAGTTCCAAATATAAGGAGCATTAGCTGTGCTATTAAGAAAAATAGTATACAGCACAAATCATTTTTAGTATTTCTTGGATTGAATGAGGCATCTAAAAATGTAAATGCTCATAGTATAGCAATCCTTTTTTTCTTTTCAGTAATGGTGCACAGTGGAATTTGAGTGGACTTTTAGCGTTTTTAATGATTAGGCTGCATACCTGTATAAAAATGATTGTTCTTCTTGAAACATGGGATAATATGTTACTACTGCTCATATGTGGGTTTTATTACAAATGTATAGTAGACAAGAAATTCATCTGTGTATTTTCTTTCCAGATTATTATTTCAAGCATCATGTGCAGCTACAACAGAGATGACTGGACTGAGCTTTCTAAAATGGTTGAGGTAATGCTTCACTTAATGTGATATTTTCCCATTTCTTCCATTACTTTCCTTTCTTGGTTTTAAGCTATTTACTATATATGAGGAACTGTAATAAAGAACTACCGAGAAGAGACAAAATTAAATTTCAGAAGTAAAAAATTTAAAGCAAATTCATTGTAATCTCTTTGTTTATTCCTGGTTTTCATTGAAATGACGGAAATGTAAATTTAAAAGGAATTCATTCCATAAAAGTGTCCCCTTGGATTTTGTACACATTACCTTCAACCATTTAGTCTTTGAAGCTTTATATTTTTTATTTGCATTTTAAGCAAACTACATATTATGATGGATGTCCTGATAAATTTTAATTCCACTTTTGAGAACTTAACTGGATCTTGCTGTGCCTACAGGCACACAACTCTGACAGGACTAGAAGAAATTTTCAATATAAAACTGCTGACTACTTAACGTATAAAAGGCTCATTTAATGCAATTCTCATCTTAATGCAGACTTGCATAAAATGTTAACATGTAAAATCACAAACCCTACAATACTATTTCATTCCCTGAAATGAGTTTGTAAAGCATTCTGTCAGAGTTTCAAATGCATTAGCCTTGTAGCTTTCAATTAACTTTACCCATAAAAATGCATTTGAAGCCACTTTTAAATACGTTCTAAGGCAAGCATTTGAAACCACTTTATAATTATTCTAAGGTAATATTTTCCATAGAATGAAAACTTCAGGGAGAAGGGGGTCATCGTATGAAGCTGAAGGGAGGGAAGCTCAAAAGGAATGTGAGAAAATATTTTTTACAGTGAGAGGATAGTAAACATCTGGCAGAGGCTGTAGAAGCCAAAACAGTGGCATCATTAAGTATGCCTGGGACAGACAGAAATGAATCTTAATGGTAGGGGGAACGTAGAGAGAAAATCCTTTATTTAGTGTGAATAGGGGTTAAAATAAATATATAAGAAAAATGGGGTTTGAAATAAAATAAATTACCTGGTCCTGTTGCTGGATTTCCTTGGTGCTGGGCGGTGGTCCCATGATAGAGAGGCCTAGCAAGCCTGGAGAAAGGCTGAGGCAACATGGTGGTGGTGCTTTGGGTGGCTGTAGACTGGTTTGAAGTGCCACAGGAGTAAGCTGTGGTTGGAGAAGCAGCATCAGTGGTTGGAGAAGCTGTGGTTGGAGAAGCAGCATCAGTTTTACTAAAGGAGAGGCCAGCCTCTTGCAGCAAGAGTAAAGGCCACTGTGATAGAGTATATGACAGAGAGCCTCAGACTGCCTGTGATAGAGTATATGACAGAGAGCCTCAGACTTCCTTAACGGACCGGCTCCAGCTATCTAGCCCGGACCACCTTAAGACAGACAGGAAAGGGATCCTCGGGTGGGGGCGTTTCCCTGAGGTAAGGGATACAAAGGTGAGGCCCTGAGAGAAGTAAGCTGTAATGGAGTGTTGTGCTCTTGTTGAAAACTATCCTTGCATTATCAGTCTGCTGAGGTAAGCAGCCATTTTGATTTTGTCTTACTAAACTTTTTGTAGTTAAACTGTTGAAAAGCAGAACAGACTCCAGCCTGGTCTGTTCTCCCACCTTCTCCTGTCTTAGACTGCTCCAAGGATATCACAGCCACATTGTGATGCAGAGAAAAGAAGATGAAGCAGGCAGCTAAGAATCAGGCTGCTGCCACTCCCACCCCCCTCACTTATGTCCCAGCCACATCAGTGGTTGAATACCTGTAAATCTGTACTCCCATGTGACTGAAGAACCTGGATACAACTGGACTCTTTTTTTATTTGCCCCTATTGATTTTTACACAATAAATCACATTAATATTTATTTTGAACACCCATTCAGTGAATCCAGCCTGTTTTGTAAAGGTGCCTGTTCCGAAGAGCCATGATCACACACAGAAAAGGAAAATCACCTTTCCCTGTACGTACCAGGATCAGTCCAGACTGCTGGGTTATGCCTCCCGTCCAGCAGATGGAGTCAGAGAGAAACTGAAAAGGCACCACTGATATACCCTGGTGCGCCCCCTGCGATCCTCCAGTATATCTCTGACTCCAGCAGGGTCTTAAGGCTCATTCTCTGCGCTCCCAGGCGGCGTCGTGGGCAGAGAGTGGGTTTATTTCCTCGCAGGAAATTTGCCGAGCGGCTACTTGGAAGACATTGCACACCTTTGCGAGACATTACCGTTTGGACGTGCGCGCTCCGACGGTGGACTCATTTGGCAGTGGTGTGCTTCGTGCAGGACTGTCAGGGTCCCACCCCGTTTAGGGCAGCTTGGGTACTTCCCAGCAGTCTGGACTGATCCTGGTACGTACAGGGAAAGGAAAATTAGGACTTACCTGATAATTTTCATTCCTGTAGTACCAAGGATCAGTCCAGACGCCCGCCCATTTCAGTGAAGAGTGTAGAGTCCCGCAACTGTTGTTTTTTCGTGTTTTTTGGGTTCCGTTTTTTACGGGCACTTGCTTGTTTTCATGGTTTCCTCGTTTTTTCCACATATTCATATACGTTTCATCTTTATATTGAGCTAGTCACAGAATTTGCCATTGTTTTCTAATTTCATACTGCTTTGTTATGGATTATACTGGAGGATCGCAGGGGGCGCACCAGGGTATATCAGTGGTGCCTTTTCAGTTTCTCTCTGACTCCATCTGCTGGACGGGAGGCATAACCCAGCAGTCTGGACTGATCCTTGGTACTACAGGAATGAAAATTATCAGGTAAGTCCTAATTTTCCTATGCCCTAGGCCTAAATGGTTATCCTCTCCCACAGTCTCCTTTCCTCTCCCCTTGGGACAAGAAGAGGGGGAAGGAGACTGTGGAATTATCCCCAATTTACTTGAAGTGCCAAATCTAAAAATCTAAAATAAATAAATAAATACTTTAATGCCGCCCCCCCCCCCCCCCCTCAGGATCCAGTCAATCCACTAAAAACTGGATATAAGAGGAAAAACAGTGAGAAAGGAAAATTGATTTTTAAATAAGGGTTCAAACACAAAAGTTAGTTCTGAAATTAGAAATATTGTGTCAGAAATATCTGAAAATAGCCTTTGAGCTCTCTTAAGGAAATAGTGCCTGTATAAACAGAGGTGATTTGGAATTCCTGGCTATATCATGTTAAATGGATCAGCTAGTGTAAAGAATAGTCAGTAGCTGAATTTAAACCCTGCACCTTTGGCTAATTCAAGGTTAAACTGTTTTGTGGTTTTTTTTTTTTTGTTTTTTTTTAATTCAGAGTTTCTTTCCAAAGATTGGATTAAAGAATCTGAGAACGGGAACCATTTTCCAAAATATTTACAAAGAGAATTGGGAAAAATAGAATCAAAAGGGTTATATATAGAGAGCAAAAATTTGGCACTGTTTAATTCACCAGCAGAAAAGTAGTATTTATTGTATTTATTTATTTTCCAAATCTTTCTATTCCGGTGTACGGACCAAGCCTTCACATCGGTTTACGATCTCATAACATATACAATATCATTATAATGTCAGTAACCCTCTAAAGCTAACATTTGTGAAAAAGATGAACAACTTGGACTAAGTTTTGGTCTGAAATTATAATTGAAAGAGTGAATGGATGTTTTTAAGACCAGAGCTCCTCATTATAATGTATCTCATCTTATCACTTCAACTTGTTTCACTTCAGTTTTCTCATTCTTATATTTATTTATTTATTTATTTATTTATTTAACAGTTTTTTATACCGACCTTCATAGTAAATTACCATATCGGATCGGTTTACAATTTAACAAAGGGAAAAACTAGAGTAACAAATTCACGTAAACGAAAGATAACAATAAGTAGGAATAAGTCAAAGTTACAATCAACAGGGGGAGAGAACTTGGAAGCTTGCACAAGCTGGAAAGAAGATAGGCCGGTAAAAGAAATTTTACCATAGAGTGTACAAGTTAAAAACTTAAGGACGGTGCTTTAACCTGAATGTCTCAGTCCATTTATTTTTTTTCTTTTATATCTTCTCTCATCATAATTTTCTCTCAATATCAACCAGAATAGGGTAATATAAATTAACTTGTTTGTTTATCTAGGGGCAGGCGCTGACTTTTCAGCATGCATGGCGCCATGCAATATGTAAATTAGGGGGTCACGCTAGGAAGGAGGCGCTAGGGTCGCTTGCGTGACATTAGCGCCTACTTGCTAATGCGACCCACCGTGGCTGCCAGTTATGAAGTCCGACGCCGGTAAACTTGGCCTCAGTTTTCATAACCTGCCTGTCTGCCAGTAATGAAAACTGATGCAGAGTTTATCGGCGTCGGTTTTAAATACTCGGTGGTTTGCTGAGTTATTTATTTATTCATTTTTTACTTTAAAAAAGAAGTACAGAAAAGCAGTTTTTTCTGCTTTTCTGTACTTCTTTTCAATGCGCTCGGCTATTAACGCCTGCTCCAGGCAGGCATTAATATCTGAGTGATAAATGTGTGTCTGACACGCACATTTATCTTTTTGCATTTGGAGTGAATGAGTAATAGCCTCATTCACATGCATTTGCATGTGATGAGCGCTAACTCATTCACTCCACATTGGACTCGCATTAAATAGGCGCTAATCCCCCTATTGCATTAGGGGGTGGATTAGCGCCTATTTAACCCGTGTCCAAAAGCAGGTTAAACAGAGCGGTTGGCTGAGCGCACTGTATTGCATCAGCCCCCTACTTAGTTGTTATATTTATTTATTTATTTGTTTGTTTGTTTAATTAACTCTTTTTTTAATATACTGACATTCTTTTGCACATCACATCGGTTTACATTATAACAATTGAACTAAGGATGGAAGTTACATTATAACACTTTGGGTAATTAGGAGATAACATATTATAACATTTCAGGTAACTAAGAGATAACAAAAGCAGGAAGCTCTGTGGTCAGAGAGGGAGGAGGGATGCAGGAACAGTATAGTACAAAGCCATCGAGGAAAACATTAACTATAACTGTTGACATTGTTGAATAAACATGTAGTTAATATGTTGAATGGGGATATAGAATTCAATCAATAATAGTACTGGAGAGGTCGGCTGAGGACGAGGGGGGGGGGAGATATCGTGTGTGAGGTTGGATTGAATGTGAGTTATTGGTAGTCTTGTTTGGTGTTGGATTCTAGCCTTAGGTCTAGGGGCATAGTGTTCCATATGGAAAGACCGACAATGGAGAAAGCAAGTACTCATGTCGAGGCAAGGTTAGTGAGTTTGGGGGAGGTTGTTGGTAGAGTGCCATAATTGGCTGATCTTGTGGATCTTCGGGGGGGTTTAAAGTGGAAGGATGTGTTGAACCAGTTTGTTTTGGTTGTATAGGGTTTTGTGGATTAGGGTAAGACTCTTGAATCGTATTTGGAGGTGTATAGTAAGCCATTGTAGGTTTTTTAGTATGGGGGAGATTAGTTCATTTCTTCTGGTGTTTGTGAGGATTCTGGCAGAGGCATTTTGGAGCATTTGTAGGGGCTTGAGGGAAGTAGCTGGGAGTCCTAAAAGTAAGGAGTTGCAATAGTCTAACTTGGATAGGATGAGGGCCTGTAGTACTGTTCTAAAGTCGTTTTGATGTAGGAGGGGTCTTAGCTTTTTAAGGACTTGTAGTTTATAGAAGCCGTCTTTTATGATTGAGTGTATGAATTTCTTTAGTTTAACTCATTGACTATTGTGACCCCTAAATTTCTTACTACTTTTGAAATAGGTGGTTGACCTTGCTGGGGGGAGGATATAGGGGGGACTATGTCGTTGGATCTATGGTTTAATATTAATAGTTTGGTTTTGTCGGTATTGAATGCGAGGTTCATTTTATTGAGGAGTTGCTCAATTGAAGTGAGGTGGTTGTCTCAGGGAAGAAGGGAATTGGTAATGGATTCAGTACCCTAGGATGCATACCATCTGGTCCAGGTGATTTGCTACTCTTTAGTTTGTCAATCTGGCCTACTACATCTTTCAGGTTCACAGTGATTTCATTCAGTTCATCTGACTCATCACCCGTGAAAACCATCTCCGGAACTGGTATCTCCCCAACATCCTCATTAGTAAACACGGAAGCAAAGAATTCATTTAGTTTTTCTGCAATGACCTTATCTTCCCTAAGAGCCCCTTTAACCCCTCGGTCATCTAATGGTCCAACAGACTCCCTCACAGGTTTCTTGCTTTGGATATATTTAAAAAAGTTTTTATTATGAGTTTTTGCCTCTATGGCCAACTTCATTTCAAATTCTCTCTTCGCCTGTCTTATCAATGTTTTACACTTACCTTAACAATGCATATGTTTTATCCTATTTTCTTCAGATGGATCCTTCTTCCAATTTTTGAAGGATTTTTTTGGCTAAAATAGCCACTTCCACCTCACCTTTTAACCATGACGGTAATCATTTTGCCTTCCTTCCACCTTTCTTAATGCGTGGAATACATATGGACTGCGCCTATAGGATTGTATTTTTAAACAATGTCCAAGCCTGTTGAACCCTTTTAACCTTTGCAGCTGCACCTTTCAGTTTTTTTCTATTTTCCTCATTTTATCAAAGTTTCCCTTTTGAAAGTTTAGTGTTAGAACTGCAGATTTACTTATTGTCCCCGTTCCAGTTATTAGTTTAAATTTGATCATGTTATGATCACTGTTGCCAAGTGGCCCCACCACCGTTACCTCTCTGACCAAATCTTGCGTTCCACTAAGAAATCTAAAATAGCTCCCTCTCTTGTTGGTTCCTGAACCAATTGCTCCATGAAGCAAACATTTATTACATCCAGGAACTTTATGTCTCTAGCAAGTCCTGATGTTACATTTACCCAGTCAATATTGGAGTAATTGAAATCTCCCATTATTATTGCACTGCCAAATTGGTTTGCTTCCCTGATTTCTCTTAGCATTTCATCATCTGTCTGACCATTTTGTCCAAGTGGACAGTAGTATACTCCTATCACTATACTCTTACCCAACACACATGGGATTTCTACCCATATAGATTCTACTGAGCATTTAGTCTCTTGTATGATCTTTATCCTGTTGGACTCTATACCCTCCCGGACATAAAGTGCCACACCCCCGCCAAGTTGATCCTCCCTGTCATTGCGATATAATTTGTACCCTGATATAGCACTGTCCCATTGGTTATCTTCCTTCCACCAAGTTTCTGTGATGCCAATTATGTCAAACTCATCATTTGCTGCTATACACTCTAACTCTCCCATCTTACTTCTCAGACTTCTGGCATTGGCATACAGACATTTCAAAGTGTGTTTTTTGTTTGTTTTAACAACCTGTTTGTTGTTTGGGATAATTCGGAAATCATTAGCTATGGTGATTTTTTACATATAGGCATATGGACTATGTTTGCTTTTAATGGAGCCTCTCTGTTGGGATGCCCTAACTCTCCTGTTTCATTAGTATCCTTCAAGGATACATTTCTCCGAACCATGCGCTGCTGAGTGACTGTCTGCTTTCCTTCTTGTTCTAGTTTAAAAGCTGCTCTATCTCCTTTTTGAAAGTTAGTGCCAGCAGCTTGGTTCCACTCTGGTTAAGGTGGAGCCCATTCTTTCGGAAAAGTCTCCCCTTTCCCCAAAAGTTTCCCCAGTTCCTTACAAAGCTGAAGCCCTCTTCCCTGCACCATTGTCTCATCCACGCATTGAAACTCTGGAGCTCTGCCTGCCTCTGGGGACCTGCACGTGGAACAGGAAGCATTTCAGAGAATGCCACCCTGGAGAATCTGGATTTTAGCTTCTTACCTAAATTTGGCTTCCAGAACCTCTCTCCCACATTTTACTATGACGCTGGTGCCCACTTGTACCATGACAGCCGGCTCCTCCCCAGCACTGTCTATAATCCTATTTAGGTGATGCGTGAGGTCTGCCACCTTCGCACCAGGCAGGCAAGTTACCAGGCGGTCCTCACATCCACCAGCCACCCTGCTATCTACATTTCTAATAATCTAATTACCAACTATGATGGCCGGCCTAACCCTTCCCTCCTGGGCAGTAGCCCTGGGAGACTTGTCCTCAGTGTGAGAGGACAATACATCACCTGGAGAGCAGGTCCTTGCTACAGGATCACTTCCTGCCACAGCAGGTGATGTTCTCCTACTGGGAAACCTTTCTGATCCAAGGCAGCACTAGGGCTGCCAGACTGGATTTGGGACTTGGCTACTATGTCCCTGAAGGTCTCATCAATGTACCTCTGTCTCCCTCTGCTCCTCCAAGTCTGCTACCCTAGCCTCTAGAGATTGGACTCGTTCCCTGAGAGCCAGGAGCTCTTTGCAGCGAGTGCACACATACAATCTCTCTCCGGCGGGTAAAAAATCATACATGTGACACTCAATGCAAAAGACTGGAAAGCCCCCCTCTTGCTGCTGGACTGCTGCCTTCATCTTAGTTTTATTGAGTTCCTAGTTAAGTTTAGGATATTAAGGGAGTTGGAATGAGAGTAGTTTATATTTATAGTGAATTAATCAGCTAGTGTCCTACAAAGGGGATGATTAAATTTTCAATAAGGGCTGGTACAATACTATGATTTAGAAAGTGTCTCATGCCTAAAAATCAAGGGTTGAGTGGGTGGGAAAGACAGACACTAGAATTAACTATCTCTGGCTTGCTTATTACCTCAGACACACACAAACTCTAAAGAATATATCCCTTAATTTCACCTGTCATCAAACTTTTATAAGCCCAAATATTTCTGAAAGTTATACTTACCAATCCTCTTTAACCACCGTAAAATTAATCTTCACTCAGTTAATGGAAGGGTTTGAGATTTGGCACGTGCTTCTGGTCCTCCTCTACTGCAAAGGGGGCGGGGCCTCTGGAAGCTGGGGCTATGGACGTCAATTCCTGGTTCGCTTGCGGTGATTTTGAAATAAATGTGTATGCAGATGAGCCTTCCGGTCCTCCTCTACTCAAAGGGGGTGGGGCCTCTGGAAGCTGGGGCTATGGACGTCAATTCCTGGTTTGCTTGCGGTGATTTCTGGACTCCTCTCCTGGGGGATGCTGGGAGCAGTATGCAGTTGAAATTTTAGATAGAGGTCAGTAAGGTAATTTGAAATTATTACCTAAATATGGGTTTAGAATTTCATGGCCAGGCAGTAAAAATCTTTCTAGATTTGTCAAGGCCGACACAGGTTAGAAGAAAGGAATTCCTGAGTTTTTTAGGCCTCAAGTGCTGGCATTAGGTTATACCTTTGTTCTTAAATATCCTTGTCGCTGTTTTGTAGGCCGTAAAGATGAGAGATTTGTATTTATAGCTGTAGAATAACTTAAGTCCTTTTTGTATGCCAGGAATGTGACTAATAACATCGAAGTCAATCCTGAGAAAGTAACCGACCGCGCATTAGGCCAGTTTTTCTTGTGTTATTAGTAAAACTTAGTACTCCTTTATATTCCTGGCTAGGAGTCATAGTTGTCAAAATACTTTGTGAAAAAGCAATAAAATATGAATTAAAAAAAAACAACTTGAGTTAAGTGTATGCATACACACAGACACTAATAGTGAGTGTTAGGGAAACCATAAGAAACAGAATAGAAAAAGACAGTAGGAAAGAGAATAAGGTATAGGGAGAAGAGAATACATATAAATTATGCACATTCACAGTAGAGAAACCAGTATTTATACTTACCTGAGTGAGTAACTTTGTCCACTTCTTCTATTTCTTGAAAGGTCTGAAAAATAGAAATAAACATAAAGAATGCTTCTAGTATAACATTAAATCTAATAAAGTTAGCAAAAGGAAACTTCATTAAATTATACTTATCTGATACAAGTCTATGAATTCCATAGATTGTTTTCACAGTTTTGAAGCTAGAAGAAACATAAAGATGTTTGTTAAATACTTAGCTACAAATTTCTTATTAAAATTTGTTCTGCTCTGTTGATATTGATATACAATGAGCTCATTGAAAGAGTTTTGTTATTTAAAAAAAACTAACTAACCTTATCTATCAGCTTAACATCTTTCAAATAAAAGTCACTTACTGGCAAATAAGAGACATTTCTTGCTTGTAAATTCGCCATGGCTTTACCATCTATCGTATCTTTTGAACTTCTTTCACCTTTATTGGAAACCCTGAAGCCTTAATCCTTGACCATCATTGTGACAGCAGAGAAAGCAGTTCACAGACTGGGATTGTTTACAATAGTGTGATCTAGGATCTTTGAAGGAATAATAGATAGGCACAAATGGGTAAACTGGGTGGGCCATTTAGAGCTGGATTTTCTAAGGTTGCAGAACTTAGAAAATGCAGCGGTAAACAGGGGGCAGGGGGGCGAAGCGGGGGGTGGGCCTGTGAAAGCCAGCAGCCATCGCACTACTGCGGTGCGCTGGTTGCCGGATTTCACACCGAATAATTACACCATAAAAGGTGTAGTTATTCGGCGCGAAACTGGCAGCGATAATGGTCCTTACCTTTTGCTGCCAGCAATGTCTCTGCAGCGTCGGCCCCGGAGCCGCCCTGACTCCTTCTCTTCTGGGGCCGACTCCTCTTTTGAAAATGACCCCCTTGGTTCTTACCACCTAACATCTTTTAAAATACCTCCCCCTCCCCCACTTCTGACCTGTACTATATTTTCTTACTAAGGTGAGAACAAAAGGAAGTAGTTGAGAGAGGCATTGTTTTTTGCATTTGATTTCTCATATTTTAAAGCCTCTTGGTAGATCTGCTTGTTATATTTAATATAATTGATGTATATGTTTTATATTTATATGCTATTGGTACTATATGTATAATGACATGTTTTAATGATATTGCAGAGGCATACCAAGAGTCTGTGATGCCCAGAGGCCAATGCATGGGTCAAAAGCTCCCCTGCTTGCAGATGAGCCACCAATAGAGTTTCCTTTGCTCCTTCCCTTTGTGGTACTGCAAGCAAACAAAAACAGCCTCTGATAATGAATGAGACAGAGAGTCAAGGACTGTGATGTAAAACTTCTAAATTCTTCCAAAATTTCCAATTCTTCCACTTCTGACCATCAGGAAAAACCATTCCAAATTTGTTTTTCTGTTTCCGGAACTGCACACGTCTTTGCAGCCTCATTATAGCACACTGCCTATTCCCTCTCCAAATACAGAATTAACTGACTATAAATTAGAAAGAGAAACATGGAGACAAAAGCTGAACTGGAAACCCCCAGAAAGCCAGATTGCCTGTAGTAAAACACCAGAGAAATAAATAAAAATTGCATTTTCCCTGTAAAAATAAAAATAGATGCACGTTTTCTAAAAATGACACAGAGAAAATCAAATTTTCTCACTTACCATCTCAGAGAAACAGAAGCAATAGCAATCACTCTCCTACTCTCCCATGCCCCAGAAGTCTAGCTCTGTCTCCCCTCCCAATCCCCAGCAATCTTGTTCCTCAGCTCCCTCTTCCATCCCAGTTTCCAGCAATCTTGCTACCCAGCTCCCTTTCCCCTCCTCCCAATCAGACTCATATGCAGTGCAATAATACAAAAACAGAAACATCACCATTGCTGATAAAACAAAATCAAGAAATATAAATTAATTATAATTGTAAACCATACAAATAAAAACAGTATTTCAAAACAGGTAACAAATACAGCATCTAATAAGAACAGGAAGGATACAAAAAAACTTTAAACATTTCCAAAAAAAGTAATAAAATATTTCAATACTGTAAAACTAATAATGTTAAAAATTGCCCCCCTCTCCATATTTGAGAACTTTTGATTTTCAGTCACCCTGAGATTGTCGTGGATTTGGGGGAGCAGGGAACATACATACACACACCTCTAGCTGTTTTGCTTCCCTGTGCAAACAGTGCCAATGCAAGGGTATTAGACACCCTAAGTGAATCTTACAGCTTTATGCCCGACCTTCCTCCCTACCACAGCCCTCTGTACACAAAATTTAAAATTATGCACTTATAATAAAATATTTGACATGGAAAAAGACACTCAAAGTACAGTCTTTTGAAGTAAAAATCACAACACTGTGTATATTATATTTACATGCATTGCTGTGGTGTCAACCAGAAAACCCTGTATAAAAGCTAAAAAGACACTTGGAATTCATATGGAATTAGGACTTTTGTAGCACATTTTGGGTGTGGGCTTGGACATCAGAAAGCCATGAGCAAATTAAATTTCAATTATAATTTAAAAAATCTCCCAATCCAAAACAGTGCTAACTGCAAACATTATGCCAGGCTCTAAAACACCAATATACCTTCTATTAGGAAAACAGAACAAGCTAAGCTGCTATAGAGATCCCTACATAGAAATAACACATTAGCAGAACACTTAACCTCAGTCATACATGCAGAACAAAGTCAGACCCTCTCCAAATATAAAATAGTATGACTATAATACTATAAAAAGTATGCGCGTGCATACTTTTGTTCACGCAACTGGGGCTAACAAAAGTACGCCAGATTTTATAAGATACGCGTGTAGCTGCAGGTATCTTATAAAATCCGGGGTCAGCGCGCGCAAGGCTGCGCAAAATCGGCAGCCTGCGCGCGCCGAGCCACGCAGCCTGCCTCCTTTCCCTCCGAGGCCACTCTGAAATCGGAGCGGCCTCGGAGGGAACTTTCCTTCCGCTTTCTCCCACCTTCCCCTATCTACCCCACCCCCTAACCCTATCTAAATCCCCCCCTACCTTTTGTTGTGCAAGTTACGCCTGCTTGAAGCAGGCGTAACTTGCGCGCGCCGCCTCGGCATCCCCCGGCACAGGCCGCAGTGCCAGAGGACTCGGGACCGCCCTCCCGGCCCACCCCCGGATCCACCCTGGACCGGCCCCCAGGACACTCCCCCGGGCTGCCGACATGCCCCCGGACACGCCCCCTCCCGCCCCTTTTACTCGCATCCCAGGGCTTTGCGCGCGCCGGCGCAGGGCTTTTATGGGCTAGATTTTAAAAGCCCTGCGCGCGTAAATCCTGCCGGATTTACTATGGGCTAGTGTTTTAATTAATTCTTGTTACTCGTATTTATGAAGAGTTCTCTGTATAGCATTATTAAGCTAAGTTCATGTTTTAATGTAAACCAATGTGATACTCGCAGTGTATGTTGGTATATAAAAAATCTTTAAATAAATAAAATAAATATAAAGTATAAATGGAAAAATGCAGACAAAAACCTGAAGTGGGAACTGCAACAAGCCAGACCATATGTAATGTACCACTGGAAAAACAGAAACATCACTATTCCTCAAACAATACAATCAAAAAATATAAATCACTCAGAATTGTAAAACTATACTACTAAAAATATACATAGATTTCTCAACAACTGATGAATCGAATAACAGCCAATAAACTTCTGTATAAATTTATAAAAATTTCCTAAACATCAATATAAGATTTCAAACTAGCAGGCAAATCAAATAACTCCCATTTAATTAAATCAATAAAGCTAAAAAAAAATATACTCTCCATACCTAGGAACTTTTGATTTCTGGTCACAGTAAGATTGTCGTGGATTAATGGGAGGGAAGGGAATTGCACAAATTTTCTCCTATCATATAGAAACACACACTCCTTGTTGCATCCGTCGGGGTCAGACGGCTTCGCCCCTTATGCCTCACCTTTTTCTCGGCTCCTACCGCTCACCTTGGGAAGATGGCTACTGCCGCATCGGCATGCCGCCCTCTCTAGCTTCCCCGGAACGGCTATGGCATTGCCTCCCGCCATGTTCCTCCCAAGGCCCTACTAGGGTGCGTGTGTGCGTGCTACCCACGTCTTTATTCCAGCTATGGCGCGAACCTCGGGGGCATCCCCCTCAAGTGATGTCATGCCATTCGGGTTTATAGCTTATTGAGTTAGCAAGGATTGGTCTCGGCCGGTCTAAGCTACTCTGCCGCCTCCGTGCTGCTGCTGGAAGCTCCCTCTCTGCCTTTCGGGGTAATCGCTAACCTGGGTACCTGCTCCTCGGGGGCCCTCTGCTTTATTTCAGGTGCTTTACAGGGATCAGGTACTCGCTCCTCGAGGGCTTCCTCTCCCTGCCTCGGTGCCTGTACCATCTACTTCTGCCTGGTGGAATCGCCAACCTACAGCTACCATCTAGTGAGTAATCTAACTCTCAGTCTGTCTCATCTACAGCATTGCCTTGCTGGGAAACCTACACCGGAATCCCCCTATACCAACATGGTGAGATGGGTCCCCTCTGCCAAGAGTCCCGAGACTGCTACCTCTGGATCACCTCACTACTGCCACCTCTGGTGGTACACATCAAAGCAGTACAATAAAAGATCTGAATCTGTGTTTGTGCATCCTGAGTCTGGCCCAGTACTGTGGCTCCCCATGGGGCTCCTACGCATGGGCATGGTCATCTGCCACAGTACCCAAGAATCCACCCAAACACCGCTAACCATAACACTCCTCTCATACTCACACATGATCCTTCTTTCTAAGGCATATATTCTTACATACAAGCACTTACACTCAGGCACACATGCTTACACACACACACATGCTCCCTCTCTCTCAGGCACAAATACTTTTATACATAAACACACCACATACATGCTCCCTCTCTCAAGCACCATTCATTTACACACATTTATATACATGGTGCCTTTTTCTCAGGTACACATGCTTAAACATATACTCATACACCCGCTTCCTCTCTCTTAGGCACACATGCTTACACATACACACACACACACATACTCCCTCTCTAGCAGGCAGGAAGGACTGATCCTCTGCCAAGTTGGGGCCTCTTCCATTTGGGCTGCCAGGTGGGATGAGATGCCTGGCAGCTGCAGTGCCTCCTCCATTTGTGCCGCTGTGCGAGAGCTTTCTCCATTTGAGCTGCCAGGCAGGCTGGGATTCCCCGGCAGCCGCGGGCATCTTCTCTATTAACTGCGGTGGGGAGAGCTCCACTGCAGTCCCGCTGGTCTTACTTTTGGGGGAAGTTGTGCATGGCCGCGCATGTACGCAGCATAGAGTTAATTTTGCTGGCGGCCATTAGCCTCCTTCAGTTCGGCTGCCGAGTGGAATGGGATTCCCTGGCAGCTGTCGTTTACCAATTCCACTGACAAATAAAGGTGCCTGGGCGCCTTGGTCTCTGCCTGTTTCTCCCCTCGGTATGCCACTGTGATGTGTTGTGAGCCATCGAGTGTCCTTTTTGGAGGAAGGAGACATAAACATCTAAAGTATGGAGGTGCTAGTGAGCCACCTGATGTGATGGTTACTTGACCCCCTGCTCCTTTCCTCACAGGTTTATTTTCTATTATTGTAGAAGTACAATGGGATTTTTTTCTTTGCATCCTGAGTGGTTCTGCTTTAGTATTGGCCAAATTATATTTTATTTCTGTGCCTGGTTTCTTGCCAGAAGATGCTGAGTTTGATGGGCAGGGCAGGACCATGTCCTGATTGTGTGTGGGTGTGAGGTGCTGTTCTGGACTTGGAAGCTTTTTCTTTATCTGAGATGACTATGCTTGTCATTGGGTTCTGTGACATTTGGGCTGGCTGCTTGTGTTGCTCCTGGGGGTCACAGCAACTGTAGCATGGTGAAGTTCAACAGTGGCTCTGCTCAAAGGGTGCAGCCTGCTAGGAAATTGAGGCTGCAATGCAGGGGAGTCAAGTAAGCCTAGTGCACTCTTCAGGTATCTTGTGTTCAGGATCTGTGTCAGCCTTGGGATTTATCATTATGGTGATTGTGGTAGAGTCACTCTGGAGTTCTTTTGTTTTCTTAACTGCTTCTGGACTTGCTTTGTTTTTTGTGTTGAATCTAAACAACATTATTTAGAAGTCCTAGTGAAATTCAGCAGAAGACCTTCAGACTCTCAAACCTACAGGGTCAGCATGTCCGATGTTTTAGCTGCTGGTGTGCCTGGCATGCATGGCCCAAGGTTAAACCAGCCTGTCACTAAATCTGATATGCTGGAATTAGTGACTCAGATTAAAATACTGCTCTTGCATATTACTAATGAAGTCTCCAAGTTGAAATCAAGAGTACAAACTGGACCCAAGAGTTACACAAAATGAAATAAATATTGAGGAACAAATGTATTCACTGGTGATATTCCAAAAGAGGATTAAAGCACGAGATAGATCATAAAACAATTAAGGAGAAATAAGTATCTCTGGAAAATAAACAGAGGAGAAATAATGTTTGAATTTTTGGAATTACTGAGTGAGAACCTGAAGATGTCTTTCAGATGTTAAAGAACTTTTTCACCAGTTTGTTCCTGGTAGTAAGAGAGGGATATCAAGCTGGACAGGGCGCCTAAGGCTCTTAGAAGTGTGAATGTTAAGGGTCATGAGATGTGGTATTTTTTCACTATTTTGAAGACAAACAGGTGTTGATGCATGCTATATGTAACAAGGCATATCTCATCTTTAAGTGACAGGATATAAAAGTCTTTGTTGAGCTATCTTAGTTTACCTTACAAAAGCAGAAAAGCTTTTGGCCAAATACTCAATTCTTGCGAGACAACCTCAGGGTTCTGTGTTGGGACCCTTACTGTTCAATATATTTATAAATGATCTGGAAAGAAATACGACGAGTGAGATAATCAAATTTGCAGATGACACAAAATTGTGCAGAGTAGTTAAATCACAAGCAGATTGTGATAAATTGCAGGAAGACCTTGTGAGACTGGAAAATTGGGCATCCAAATGGCAGATGAAATTTAATGTGGATAAGTGCAAGGTGATGCATATAGGGAAAAATAACCCATGCTATAATTACACGATGTTGGGTTCCATATTAGGTGCTACAACCCAAGAAAGAGATCTAGGTGTCATAGTGGATAACACATTGAAATCGTCGGTTCAGTGTGCTGCGGCAGTCAAAAAAGCAAACAGAATGTTGGGAATTATTAGAAAAGGAATGATGAATAAAACGGAAAATGTCATAATGCCTCTGTATCACTCCATGGTGAGACCGCACCTTGAATACTGTGTACAATTCTGGTCGCCGCATCTCAAAAAAGATATAATTGCGATGGAGAAGGTACAGAGAAGGGCTACCAAAATGATAAGGGGAATGGAACAACTCCCCTATGAGGAAAGACTAAAGAGGTTAGGACTTTTCAGCTTGGAGAAGAGACGACTGAGGGGGGATATGATAGAGGTGTTTAAAATCATGAGAGGTCTAGAACGGGTAGATGTGAATCGGTTATTTACTCTTTCGGATAGTAGAAGGACTAGGGGACACTCCATGAAGTTAGCATGGGGCACATTTAAAACTAATCGGAGAAAGTTCTTTTTTACTCAACGCACAATTAAACTCTGGAATTTGTTGCCAGAGAATGTGGTTCGTGCAGTTAGTATAGCTGTGTTTAAAAAAGGATTGGATAAGTTCTTGGAGGAGAAGTCCATTACCTGCTATTAAGTTCACTTAGAGAATAGCCACTGCCATTAGCAATGGTTACATGGAATAGACTTAGTTTTTGGGTACTTGCCAGGTTCTTATGGCCTGGATTGGCCACTGTTGGAAACAGGATGCTGGGCTTGATGGACCCTTGGTCTGACCCAGTATGGCATTTTCTTATGTTCTTATGTTCTTAACACTATTAAATGCAGATAGCGTTTCCCGTTTGATTTAATAATGAGTGTTATTATGTGATGGAGACTGAGGAGTGCTTTGACCTAACTGAAATATTTACCAACAGAGCCGATGGAAAATGGGGGCAAATTCTGATTGGTAGACTGTCACCCCTACGTGCTGCAAGAGTTCCAGCGGGCTTAAACACCTGTGCATGGTATCGACCAGAGCAGTGGAGCTAGAGATGGATCTTTCCAAGCGTACCTCAAGAGATGTGTCTTTAATTTACAAGATGTTTCCTTTTGCCTCTAGGCCTCTGGAGATTTCTTTGTGGATGTTGTCGGACTTTTGAGACTCTTCAGTCTGAATTTGATCACAACTTTTCATATTCACATGTATATGTTTACATATTCTCTTTTCTTCTCTTTCCTCTTTCTTTCATTTCTGTCTTTCCCACTGCAGCTGGCTCTGGAGTGCTATTTTATATCTGTAGGAGAGGTTGGGGGTTGGGTTGTTTCTCTCTTCATGATCCCCATCTATCAACCCTTATGAATGATGCTATTTGGCAGATTCTTTTTCCTTTTGCAGCCTGTCTTAGTTTGTTTGTATTTTGGATGAGCAGGATATGGGTGGGATATGAGGGTTTTGTGGAGTCTTTCAATGGGTGAATCCTTTGTTGATAGGCATAGCCTGAGTGGGGATGATTATTAGGGATGTGAATCGTTTTTTGATGATTTAAAATATCGTCCGATATATTTTAAATCGTCAAAAATTGTTAGAAGCGCGATACAATAGGAATTCCCTCGATTTATCGTCAAAAATCATAAATCGGGGGAAGGGGGAGGGCGGGAAAACCGGCACACTAAAACAACCCTAAAACCCACCCCGACCCTTTAAAATAAATCCCCCACCCTCCCGAACCCCCCCCAAAATGCCTTAAATTACTTGGGGTCCAGAGCGGGGGTCCCGGTGTGATCTTTTACTCTCGGGCCTGCGGTGCGTTGTAGAAATGACGCCGGCGCTACCTTTGCCCTGTCATATGACAGGTCAAAGGTAGCGCCGGTGCCATTTTGTTTTTTGTTCCCCTACGTCAGGAGCATAGAAGATCGCTCCCGGACCCCCGCTGGACCCCCAGGGACTTTTGGCCAGCATGGGGAGGCCTCCTGACCCCCACAAGACTTGCCAAAAGTCCAGCGGGGGTCCAGGAGCGACCTCCTGCACTCAAATCGTTTTGCCGTACAAAATGGCGCCGGCCATACAGCGTATGGCTGGCGCCATTTTGTACGGCAAAACGATTTACCGGACCCCCGCTGGACCCCCAGGGACTTTTGGCCAGCATGGGGAGGCCTCCTGACCCCCACAAGACTTGCCAAAAGTCCAGTGGGGGTCCGGTAACGACCTCCTGCAGTCGAATCGTTTTGTACAAAATGGCGCCGGCCGTACAGCAAAACGATTCGAGTGCAGGAGGTCACTCCCGACCCCCGCTGGACTTTTGGCAAGTCTTGTGGGGGTCAGGATGCCCCCCCCCCAAGCTGGCCAAAAGTCCCTGGGGGTCCAGCGGGGGTCCGGGAGCGATCTCCTACGCTCCTGACGTCGGGGGAAAAAAAACAAAATGGCGCCGGCGCTACCTTTGCCCTGTCATATGACAGGGCAAAGGTAGCGCCGGCGCCAATTCTACAACGCACCGCAGGCCCGAGAGTAAAAGATCACACCGGGACACCCGCTCTGGACCCCAGGTAATTTAAGGCATTTTGAGGGGGTTCGGGAGGGTGGGGGATTTATTTTAAAGGGTCGGGGTGGGTTTTAGGGATGTTTTAGTGTGCCGGTTTTCCGCCTTCCCCCGATTTACGATTTACACGATATTTACAAAAACAAAACCGCGACGATCCGATTCCCTCTCCCCCCCCCCAGCCGAAATCGATCGTTAAGACGATCGATCACACGATTCACATCTCTAATGGTTATTCCTATAGAAGTAGATACAGTTTGGTGCCTTGATTACTACATTAGGTTATGGACTCTCTTGTGTTCCAGCGTTTGGTGGTTCTTTATATTAACTTTGGGGGTAATTTTCAAAAGGAGTTACACATGTAAATGTAACTACTATTGTAGCAATTTTCAAAAGCCATTTACTGGAGTAAAGTGCACTTACACAAGTATATCCTATGAACAATTCAATGGCATATATTATATCAATTTTCAAAAGCCCACTTACTCAAGTAAAGTGCATTTACTCGAGTAAAACCCTGTTTTACTCGAGTAAATGCTTTTTAAAATCAGGCCCTTTATGTTTATGAATCTCTTGGAATGTCTGGGAAATCCATGACCCGATTAAGAGGAAAAGGTTGTTGCTCTGGAGCCTTAATTGCCTTTTTGCAAGAAGCCCATTTTTCTGCATCTGAGCATTTTAGATTGCAGAAGGGTTGGGTTGGACAAGTGTTTTTCTCTGACTTGGCTTCCAATAAGCAGGGAGTGATGATCTTGGTGGCAGAGCATTGTCCCTTTGTTGCTTTGGGTCAAGTAGGTATGTTATCATTGTTGTGGGAACTTGATTGGGCATCCCTATACCCTAGCTAATGTTTTATGCCCCAAAATCATGTCAGTCTGAGTTTTTCTATTCCTTTTTCCAGGTTTTAAAATTGAATTTTAAGGGCCCATTTGGTTGGGAGGCAATTTTAATTGAGTTTGTACCTTATGGATAAATCTGAAAATAAACTAGGGAATAAATTTGACTTGTGGGTGCTTAAATCCTGAGTATGAGAGCTGGGGCTCTGTGGGGCTTGGGCTGGGATGAATGAAGGGGCTACAGTCTACAGCTTTTTCTCTGCTGTGCACAAAACACTCCCAATGTTGATTTTTAATTTGCTTCGGCTGAGCTTTTGGCCATATTAACTGCCTGTGACATTAAGCCTATTCTATCAGACCATACTCAGATTTGTGTAGTTATTGAGGGTTTAATAGAGGGAGATCCATCCAGAGGCTACTCAATGAATAGGCATCTTTTATCTGATCCATATTTTGTCTTGAAAGTTTCTGGAAGGAATATCTATTGTTCAATTATGATAAGGAGATTCACATTTGTACAGTGTGAAATGCGGCTAAAGCTGTAAAGTGAGGGCAGATTGTGTCCATAACTTTTCCATTTAAGAAGTGCAGGCAAGAGAGAATTGCTTCTTTAAGGGTACAGTTATCAATGCTTGAGGATAAGCATAAAAAGTTTGGGGGCTCCATATTGTTACAGTAATAGATATTGTTAAGGGGTGAGCTTAATGCTCTTAAAAGCTCTCATGTTGCATATTATTTATGCTTAACTAAAAGTCATTTTTATAAGCATGCCAATAAATCCCCTAAACTGTTATGACAATTGCGGAAAACTAAGATTAACAGGAAGGCTATTAAAATCAATGCTGGACAGGAGAAAGTATCTATTAGAGATTTGAATCGTGTGATTGATCGTCTTAACGATCGATTTCGGCTGGGAGGGGGAGGGAATCGGATCGTCGCAGTTTGGGTTTTTTAAATATCGTGTAAATCGTGTAAATCAAAAACCGGCACACTAAAACATCCCTAAAACCCACCCCGACCCTTTAAAATAAATCCCCCACCCTCCCGAACCCCCCCAAAATGCCTTAAATTACCTGGAGTCCAGTGGGGGGGAGGGGAAGGGGGAGGGCGAGAAAACCGGCACACTAAAACAACCCTAAAACCCACCCCGACCCTTTAAAATAAATCCCCCACCCTCCCGAACCCCCCCCCAAACACCTTAAATTACCTGAGGTCCAGAGGAAGGGTCTTGGTGTGATCTTTTACTCTCGGACCTCCGGTGCATTGTAGAAATGGCGCCGGCGCTACCTTTTCCCTGTCATATGACAGGGCAAAGGTAGCGCCGGCGCCATTTTGTTTTTTTGTCCCCCGACGACAGGAGCGTAGGAGATCGCTCCCGGACCTCCGCTGGACCCCCAGGGACTTTTGGCCAGCTTGGGGGGGCCTCCTGACCCCAACAAGTCTTGCCAAAAGTCCAGCGGGGGTCCGGGAACGACTTCCTGCACGCGAAGCGTTGTAGAAATGGCGCCGGCGCTACCTTTGACCTGTTATATGACAGAGCAAAGGTAGCGCCAGCGCCATTTTGTTTTTTTGTCCCCCGACGGCAGGAGCGTAGGAGATCGCTCCTGGACCTCCGCTGGACCCCCAGGGACTTTTGGCCAGCTTGGGGGGGCCTCCTGACCCCCACAAGACTTGCCAAAAGTCCAGCGGGGGTCCGGGAACGACTTCCTGCACGCGAATCGTTTTTCTGTACGGAAAAACGATTCGCGGCAGGAGATCGCTCCCGGACCCCCGCTGGACCCCCAGGGCTAATTGGATTAAAAAAAATAAAATGAGGAAGACGGCACTTTTAAGATCGCCACCCACGGGGGGATCCTGATCATGTAGCCCCACCCAAGGAGGAATTGTTGGGTGTACTGCCATCTGAAAACCCTGGGGGGTACAGGGTCAAGAGGCCACAACACCAGTCAGGGAAGAGTCAGTTAAAAGGTCCCATTTTCCTCTTAGGTATCTGTCAGTTGACTTGAGCAATCCAGAGCACAGTGTTATGGTTATAAGGTATTGAAGTGGATTCTTGGGTATTGTGGTGATGGCCACTCCCACGGGGAGGAACCCTGTGAGGAACCGCAGTACTAGGCTAGACTCTATACCCACAGACACAGAGAAGTAGTATTTATTTATTATACAGCTTGATGGTACTGCCCGGGGCGGACAGCAGTGAAGGTAGTCCAGGGGTCCTCAGCAGAGGAGACCCGTCTCACATTCGGGTAGGTGGTAGGCAGCGCGATGTAGCAGGGACATGTCCCGGATGTAAACCCTGAGCGCTGAAGCTGGAGATTAGACAGATTGAATTAGTACTCACTGAGCTGAAGCTGTATAGTAGAAGGACCTGGCAGGCAGAAGTTGTTCAGTGGCAGGCACCAGATTAGGGAGAGCAGGCCCTCAAGGAGCGAGTACCCGGTATCCCAGGATAGGTACCTGAAAGAGTAGAAGGGCCTCCAAGGAGCGGGCACCCAGGTTAGTGAAGAATACCCCGATGGGCAGAGAGAGCTTCCTGCGGCAGCTGGAAGCAGCAGAGCAACTTAGACCGGAGGCAGTCCAATCCTTGCTAACTCAGGGCCTTATTTTCCAAACGTATCGCACGCGGTAAGGGACGTTTCGCACGCAAAATGTCCCTTTTCGTGTGCGATACCAAAATGGGGACGGAGTCGGCCTCGGAAGAGAAGGAGTCAGGGCATCACCGGAGCCGACTTCGTGACGACGGCACGCACAGTGAAAAGGTAAGTGCCTTTTCACTGCCTATTTCGCTCCCAATAGCTACACCTCCTATGGTGGCGGTATCGGGTGCGAAACTGGCAGCGATCGCACTGCGACGGTGCGATCGCTGCCAGCTAGCACAGGCCCGCCCCCCGTTTCGGCCCCCCGCCCCTCAAGTGAAGTAGTCCAGATACTTTAGAAAAAGAGGCCCTCAGTTTGTTAGCAAACAAAGGGCAGGCTAAATACCAGGATGTGATGACGTCACTCGGAGGGACGCCCCCGAGGTTCCCGCCATGACGTGGATATAGACATGGGTGGCGTGCGCGCACGCACCCTAGGAGGCTCTCAGGAAAATCATGGCAAACACCATCGCCATTGCCGATCCGGGGACGCCGGAGAGAGCGGCATGAAGATGCAGCAGCAGCCATCTTCCCAAGGCTTGAGGAGAGAGAAGGAAGAAAGGTGAGGCACAGAGGTTGAAGCCGTCTGAGACCGGACGCAACACACAGCAGAACAGCAAGGGGGATGGCATCAGGGCTTCCTAGGGGTAGTCACCCTGCTGGAGGTAGCTGCATCCCTCAGTCCTCCCCATCAGCCCTCCAACCAGTGGGGTTGGGAACTCATGGGGACCACACAGTCAGCCATCTGGGCGGTTTCACCCCCATGGAAACAGGTGTAGTATTCAGCTGGGGAAGCTCAACCATACAGCTACCCTACCTTTCCGTACAGAATGCCTTTGGAGCAGATGCGGCTCGGAGGACTACCAAGGCTGTGCCTCCTTTCTGGCCTGTGTGGTCATACTCGGGCCCTCCTAGTTTTTATCAGGGGACCCAATGGCAACCTGGGGTGCCTCTTCTAACCTGGGGTGCTTCTTGGCATGGGGCAGTGGGCTTCTGGGTTTTCTATATGGCCACAAGCCCAGAGCAGCAGCTTGCCCACACTGCTTTACCCGCGGTGACATTACCCTTGTGCCCTGGGGGATGCTCGGTCCCCTGCTGTTGTTCATGCTTCATTTCCTAGTGAGAATTCCGGTCCTGTGAACTTGCTGGACTTCTGGAATGCCATCACTGCAGATCCTGATCTGACCCCTGGGGTACAGTCAGCAACTTCTATGTTGTTATTCCTGTGGTTGGGGAGACCTCTGATCAACTGCCAAGGGTAGAGGGGTTAGCCATCAAACAACCCTTTGCAGAGGGCAGCAGAGTTGTGGGGTGGAGGCACTAAAGGAAAAGTAGGAGGCACTCTTGCCTCTCTGACTCCCTGGGAAGCAGGAGTTCCTCATCAGTATCCTCCTCCAGTTTTTATGGGTCATTGGTGGTGCTGCTAGCTCTGGATTACCTGCCCTCAACACTATGAAGCAGCTTATGCAGGGTGTCCTGCATTCACTTCAGCTCCACATATGCCATCGCCAATACATCGACATATTTAGTCTGATGGAAGGGCGCAGATGGGAGGAAGGGTCACGCAAGGGGCCAGGAAGCTTCTAAGAGTCCCAAGCGGGTCTCAAGACTATTACTAATTGGGTGCGGTCCTTTGCACGGTTGGCATTGATAGTTTTTCCAGCTGAACCCTCACAGCACTTGGCAGTGTGGCCATGTCTGGACACCATTGTCAGTGCTCACTCTGCATATGAAGGATTTGCTTGGTTGAATTATGACAAGCGGTTCAGAGAGAGAATGGTGGACACCACATCCATGTCCTGGGGCACACACAATGCTGAATTGTGGCTGACCAACATGACAGCATGAAGCTCAGAGGCTCAAGCTACCAATTTCTCCTTTCAGTCCCAGGGGGGCTCCCAAGGTCAGGAACGGGCATCTAATCCCCACCGCCGAAGTTTGTTGGTGTTATAATAAAATGGGGTGTATGGTGCAGGATTGTAAGTACAAGAATATTTACACCTCCTGTACTGCGAGTCACCCCACCACCAAATGTACAAAGAAAGCTCCTGGTGGTAGAGGCAAGTAATCCTTATATAAGAGTCCCAACTCCAGTTAGGTGGGAGCAGCTGGTGACAGGTCTCAGCCTTTACCCCAATAGGTGCACGGTGGTTATTCTGTATGAGGGTTTTAAGGATGGCTTCAGAATCCCTTATGAGAATCCTTTGGACCTGTCAAGCCACACAAATATGCCTTCTGCTACCAGGTTTGCTGAGGTTGTGAGGGAGAAGCTGTTGTTGGAGATTAGTCTCGGTAGGATTACGGGCCCTTTCCCCCTGCCTCCCTTCGACAGGATGGTTTTATCACCATTGGCGGTAGTGCCCAAGAAAAAGCCAGGTAAGTTTAGGTTTATACTGTATATATTATCTGACTTTGGTAAGACGCTTCTCTGCTACAGGACACAAGGATGTCACAAGTAATTTAGTAAAAGCAAAGATAAATTTATTATTGCATATCCTTGGGAGACACAGCCAGACCTTCAACACAGGGAAAGCACTACAGCCGATTCAATACTTTGGAAGATATCTGGAATACATTTAGGCTCTGCAAAGCCTATGCTCAAAGGTCATGAGGTTACAGATGGCAAATGGCTGAGGCCACATTCTTGGATTATCTGTCTCCAACTGAGAGGCCCAACTGAAATCAGAGTTTCTTCCTACTTGCTGGGGATGAAATGATCGATATATTGACAGGAGAAAGGAAACTCAGAAGAAGCAGAACACATCTGGCAAAAGCAAGGCTAGTCACAAAGGGGCCTCAATGTGGGTGGAGAGTTTTCAGGTTAAAGTAGTTTATTTCACTGTCATATTGCGTAAGTGATTATCACCATAGGCTCACAGGCATTCTCTGTAACCTATATAATACAGCTCTTACAAGATACTGAGAGAGACAGGCTATAGTGCTTTCCCTGTGTTGAAGGTCTGGCTGTGTCTCCCAAGGATATGTAATAATAAATTTATCTTTGCTTTTACTAAATTACTTGTGATATCCTTGTCCTGTAGCAGAGAAGCGTCTTACCAAAGTCAGATAATATATAGATTACATAACCATTCTTACCCGGCTGGTCAGGCAATGAATGATTTCATCCCCCAGGAGGCCTGTATGGCCCAATATGCCTTCTTCAACAGCACATTCAACCTCCTCAGGGATTGTGGGAAGGGGGCTATCAGGGCTTTGTCGAACATAGAGTCTTCTTTCCGGCTCCTACTAGTGCATCCAGACGACTTCCCTCTGCTGGATTTCTTCTTTCAGGGTGCTTATTACTTTGATAGGTACATGCCCATGGGGCGCTCAGTTTCATGGGCACAGTTTGAGACTTTCTGCACCTTCTTATATTTGAAGTTGTCCCAGTGCACCAATGTAGAAGCATCATGCACTACTTGGATGATTTTCTATTCGTGCGCCTTTGTGACTCAGATGTCTGCTGTGATCTCTTCGAAGGCTTTCAAACCATGGCCAGAGATTTTGGCGTTCCACTGGCAGTGGACAAGTTGGAAAGGCCAACTAAGGTACTTACGTTCCTTGGCATCGAGCTCAACACCATTCAAATGTTGTCCAGACTCCTGGCTAATAAAATTCAGAAGCTGGTCGAACGGATATGGGGCACGTGCCTGGCTTGCAAGGTAACCCTAGCCACTGTGCAATCCCTAATCGAAAACCTGGCTTTTTCTTGTCGGGTAATTTTGATGGGGTGGGCATTTCTTTGTCGATTGATTACAGCATCAATGACAGTCACAAAGAAGTACCACTTCTTGCGAGTTACCAGTGATATGCACGAAGATCTCGGTGTGGGAAAAATTTATGGCTGATTTCAATGGCTCGGTACTGTGACTACCCCTACTAGTTTCCAGCTTTGACCTTTTGTATTTTGGTGTGTGGATTTGTTGTTGAGTTTTGTATTTGTTATGGTGTTGGGTTTTTTTTAGATAAAATCTAAAGTAAAATAGAATGTTTATATTCCTAATTGATTTTTTATTTATAACTTGTATTTCTATTGGTTTCAAACTTTAGTCAAGAAACATTGCATGAGTATTGTATAGCGATGTGCAAACAATTTTCAATCACATTCACACCAGGCAGATTTCAACCCTAGTAAGATTTGTGATAAAATTTTAGGACTTTACCCAGATTTGCTGGGGAAATCCACTGATTTTCTCCTCATGATCTGGTTAAAATTCAGAGGAATTTTGATAAAAGGTCAATATTTCAAATGAACTAATATAGCACCTGCATTACTTTATCTAAGGACATTAAAAAAATTCAAAAACTCATCCAATAAAATCCTCTGCAAATGTTTTTTTCAGATTTCTTCAAAAGTGGTTTGAACAACTCAACAAAACTGAAATGTTTCCAGTGAAGCAGATTCTTTAATGAACCTGTTTTGAAAAACGTTGCAATTGTCTCGTACTGTTCTGTAATGAAAGGATAGCAGTCAGTAAGTTTATACCATATGAAGCTAGTCTTGAACAAATGCCAGCATGAAAACAAGCTCTGTAATTTGGGTATGAATTGCAGAGTCACAATTTTATGAGAGAAATACTGCAGGATCTGTTTCAAAAGAGTTCCTCCCTTTCTGAGTATGTGGGAAAACCTATCATGGAAATAAAGCTCTGTCTGTTTAGGTTTTCCGTGCGTATCATCGGAAATGCTGTCGTTAGTTACCAAATAATAAGTCTGGGATTTTTTTACACTGTGGATGTAAGCTAATGATAATGGATAGCTAATTGGTTTTGCCTCACAAAGTATAGTAATGCTTTTTACAGTGATCTGTGAAGATGTTTTCCCGTTTTCCTAGGACATTTTAAACCTACAAGGGATAAAAAAAGAAACACTTCTGGGAGCTGGGGAAATGAAATTAAACATTATCAGTAATTGGCTCTGTGATCTTCAGGACTCGGTCCATTTTACACCTGTATTTACCTAATTGCCCATGAAATCTTTTGTGGAATCCACGCTTGACATGAGCTTTACCACCTTAAGCTGACTATGATGAATGACTTTATCATACTGCCTGCTCTTCTTTGGAAAAGGCTAAAACGATTTAGATTTTTTCCTCTTTAATAGCTGTCAATGTGGGGGAAAAATTAAATCTTCTCTTTGACTTGCTACAATGAGTTTTAAAAAGTATAGTGCTTTTCATAATCCTTTAATGTAGGAGAAATAACTTAGGAACATCTTGAAAAAATGTTGAGTACCATTTCTTCCCTCTGCAGGCTTTTCTTTTAGTCGTTTTCCATTTTAGTTGCTTTAAATTTTAGCAATTATGTAGGTAATATTCAAAAGTATTTACACACTTAAAACTGGCTTTACACTTTACATGTGAAATAGACTTTTGAAAAGTAACATGATATGTGCCTCCTGTATGATTAAATCCTTTTGAAAATTACCCCCATTGAGTTCAAGAATTTGGTATTTTTTTTACCATATTTTCTAGAAAGTCCAAGGGGTAGACTTACTAAAATGTGATCATTTCGGAAGGTTACCATAGGTGCCTTACCAAAATTATTACATGAATAAAAAGGCTAATGTGTTATATTTATATACAAATCTAGAATTGCATAGCAAGTAAAAAGAGCATATTTTATTCTCCCCCTTCACACCACTCAGCTTTTCTCCTATCTCTTCCTGGGTTTCACCCAATTTTCTTCCCTTTTAGTTGATTTCTCCCATCTCCCAAAACTTCTTCTATTCCTCAAGCTTTACTTCCTGCTTTCAGATTAATAGACATATGTTTCCTATTGCAACTCAGGTATGGAGCCTGGTGGCGATCTTTGACACCTCTTTATCTTTAAAGCCACATGTTAAGGAAATGCTTCAGAACCTCTAATTTAAGTTACACATTAGGCAGCCTGTAAGACCTTTTTTAGTCACTGGAAGATTTTCGAACTGCAATTCATGCATTAGTCTTGAACGGGTTGGATTATTATAATTATGTTCTTTGTGGTTTCCTGCCTCCACAATGCAAACCCTTCAGTTTGCCCAAAATGCAGCAGCTCAGATGACTGTTGTTGCTTGCAAATGGTAGCTTATTGCCCCTATTGTGATATCTTTACAAAAGCTCCCAATGTTATGGTGGATAACATTTAAGATTTTACTATTGACTTTTAAGGTTTCATTCTATAATACCTGCTTGTGTGGAAGGACTATCAGCTGGGAAGCTATTTTTTTAACAAAGGGGAGGGATTACGGGTTGAGAGCATGGCCTGTGACTTTTTTTTTTTTTTTTTTTTAATAAACTACCTTTTCTGAGAAAATGGCCGCCTCCAGAGGTGGCAGTGGTGGGATGAGGGTCTCCAGAATCCCCTCTGGATTTTGATAGGGATTTTGTTTTTATTCACTTTTTTAGGTATCAGAAAATAGCATGCTCTATTTGCAAATAGTGACCTTTATTTCAAAATAGTGTGCATTATTTGCAAATAGCATGCACTATTTTCAAAACCAAAAATTAAAGTAAAAAATGGAAATGACACAAAAGAATCAAACTTTTTCAAATGAAATGACAATGAAAATGTTGCTCTGCACATACCTATTGTGTAGAAAATATACAGACTAGCCAAAATTTTCAAACTGAACTTATAAGTCCATTTTGAAAATTAGCATGTACACATGGAAAGCAGCATGGCTTACATTTACACTTGTTTGTTAAACAGCAAGGTTGCCAACTTTGAAATGTCAAATTTCCAAACACTTGTAGATGTTGCTTACTATTTTTGCTGATGGAGTTTTTGCACATATGTCTTATCGCCACCATTAGAAAACACAAAAACATAGGAGTCCATATTCAATTATTAAGCAACTGTGCTAGTTTACCAGATATACATAACTGCAGTGCCACTGAATATACCTGCTATCCCAAAGTTAGTCGGTTATGTATAACTGGCTAACTTTAGGACAGCCCTACAGCCAGACTAGAGTTAGCTGGATAAGTTAATTGGCTAACTCTGAATATAAGCATTAGGTAGTTAATTTATCTGGCTAACTCCACTCCTCTCTGGTGCACCTCCTACCCACTCCCAGAATGCCCCCAATTTATCTGGCTAAATTATAGCCGGGTAACTAGGAAACCCAGCTAGAATTTAGCCATCTTATGGCTGAATGTTAGGGATGTGCATTTGTCCTGTTTCGGGGACAAATGAATCCCAAACTAATTTTTTCCCGAGCACTGGTAGCTACTCTATATGCAACATGTGCACTGGTAGCTGCTCTATATACAACTTGCCTGTGCTGGATACATTTATTCTTTGTCACTTACATAGACTTCAGTCTATGATTTAGTCAGAGGCTGCTAAAACCAACTTTTGGTGTAAAGACATTCTAGTTATGAGCAGACTAGATGGGTCCTTATTGACTTTTATTGATTTTTATTCAAAATATCGTATTTCCCGTGGTTTGGGCCTTTGAAATTCAGGGGGACCCAAATTTCGGGTTAGTGCGCACTAACTCCTGTTAGTGCACACTAACTCCCCATCCCCCCAAATTGCAAAGGCCCAAACTGCAGGAAATATGATATTTTGAATAAAAGTCAATAAGGACCCGTCTAGTCTGCTCATAACTAGAATGTCTTTACACCAAAATTTGGTTTTAGCAGCCCAGGTGTCAAACTATCGATGTCTAAAATTTTTTAAACCTCTGACTAAATCATAGACTGAAGAATAAATGAATCCAGCACAGGCATGTTGTATATAGAGCAGCTACCAGTGCACATATTGTATTGCACAATTCCAGTGGATTATTGAATGCATAGTTTCAGCTAAGAGCTAAAATTATGATATTTCTGAAAATTTTTGCTCTTTAACTTTTTTCCGTATGGTATCCTAAAAATTCACAGTCCAAAAAAATATCAGGACAACTGGCAACTCTAGTTAGCAGGTGTAAATGTGTGTGAATATATTTACATGAATTCTGAAAATCAAAAGTATGCACGTAAATACAATCTCTGCCTCAACTCCACCCTGGAATATTTCTTTCCAGTGCACTTAACCATATGCACAGAATTCCTTCTGTGTATACTTGTGTGTACAAACTTGGAAGCCATTTTCCAAAAAAACATTAACATGCATAAAACCACATTTTATGCACAAATATTAGCATATACCCCTATAATTATTCTTTGTGCGGGCCCAGCAAATTTTCAGAAGGCTGCAAGTACATGTGTACTTCCACTGTTACATGAAAAAGTATGCGTAGTGAAAGAGGGAATTTCAAGGGCATTGCGAGTGCATTCCTAGGTGAGGGTGAGAAAGTATGCACACTCTTACATATTTTATAAATATTACACCTGCTAATCAAATTGCAGAAATTAAATCTGACTTCTTTTGTCTACAGTTTTTGGGTGGGGCAAATGGTGGAGGGTCTGGGAGAACTGATAGAGGGAAAGATTCAAATGGCAAAAGTCAGGGTCAACTGGTAGAGATCTCGGTGAAATGGTGCTTAGAAGTGCATACACAAGTATAAATTTTCCTAAGCTAGATACACGCATACATCAGTCAAATTTATATAATACCTGCTTCTGTGTATAAACTAAAAGTTATTATGTGCATATATTCAAATTGGGGGAGATTTTAAATCTTACGCTCATGGGGTACATTTGTGCGCGCTACCCGGCGCACACAAATGTACACCCAATTTTATAACATGCATGTGCTGTGCACGCATGTTATAAAATCCGGGGTCGGCAAGCGCGTGTAACCCTTTGAAAATTTACCCCATTATTTTCAACATAAAATCTAAGCACATTCTTTTATACAATGGATATACAAACTACGTGGATCTCTGCATAAAAGAAACATGTGCATACTGAAACATTTGAACATATATTTGGGGCAAAGATATATTCTAAATTAGAAATCTCTTGCTACACAGTTTATAAAATACAGATGAAATTTTAGGTGAACCTGCTTCTGTGTATATATGCTGGGTTAAGCATACTATTGAAAATTACCCTTGTTGTTCAGTGTAACATCTTATCTGACATGGTATAGAGTTAGTACAGAGTGCTTGGCATGTATCATGCTATAAATGCCTTATTACTCTAATATATTTTCTCTAGATATAATTTTAGAGGCAAATGTATATAAACTGAACATAAACATTTCAAAGTATAGGTCCACTACAAATTTACTAAATTGATTTTATCAAATGAGAATGCAATGCATGCCCCTGAAATTCTATATGTATTCAGGAGTTTATGGTTCCTCCCTTTTGCTTGTAGCCTAGTCACCTGAACAACTTGGTTTAAACTGCATATGGTTAATGTGACTCCAACATTGCTCTATGCTTCAACTGCAAGAGGAAATGTGAAAAAAAAGGATTTGCATCCACAAAAAAAGCAAGGGAGTAGCTTGCTTGATATGGCGGTTACTACCCCAAACCAAATAAGTCTGATACTTCACTTTCAATGATATCCAGCATAGTTCTCTGCTTCAACAGCAGGGGGAATGATGAAAAGATCTCTGCTTCAATGGCAGGGGGGAATGATGAAAAGATGATTTATATTTGGACAACAACCAACAAGGACTGAGTTGCACAGGCTAGATAAACATGTGTGGGCGTAGCTTGCTATGATGGTAGTTACTACCCCTAACCAACTAGCTAGATACTTCACTTAGATGCAGCTCCAGCACTGCTAACTACATTGATGGCAGGGGTGGAAGGGAAATAGAACAAAAAAGTCACTTACAAAGGACAAGAGTAAAAGATAAGTATGGGGAAAAAAAAGTGAAAGCTTGCTGGGCAGACTGGATGGACCGTTTGGTCTTCTGCCGTCATTTCTATGTTTCTATAATTAATAGATGCAATATTAGCACAAATGTAAGGCTTGATTTCTATGGCTACCACATATATATGCAACAAGCCATAGCCAAATTAGTCACTAAAGTGAAATGATAATGACAGCATCAGTTTATAATGACTTAACTTTGTAGAGTTGAAGCTTATATTTATTTGTAATATGTGTCACTTTCAATTACACCCAACCTATTGGAATACCTTGTACCCATGAGGAAGCTATTAAGAATATGTATTTTTTTTTAAACTAATATGCATTCCAAACTGAAAAAAAAGGCCATTTTTATTTTGTTAAATTCAAAATTAATCAAAAGTGCATTTGAAAAACCCTAACATTTTGGAATTTTTCATTTTGGCAAATAGTGTGTGATATTTGTCGAAATAAAAAAAATCGGAACTCTCCTTCACTACCACCAATACCCTCAACCAAAATAATAAAATTTGGTCAAAATATGGGCTGGAAATAAAAGAATGAACTGAACCCATAAATATTTTGCATGTACATCTCTTGAAGAATACACTGGGTGTTACGCTCCTGCCCACAAGAAGCATGGGCAGGCTCTTACCTTCTCACAGACAGCCAGCCACGCTGCTGCTTCTCTTTCTCCCTGAATCAGCTGGGGCTGTCCCCGCAGCTCTTGCCATGCGGTCTGCTTCTCTGCTACTGTTCCTGCCTTTCCCCAACGTGCTGCTGCGATCCCGGGACCTTTAGCCAGCAGCGAGACCGCCTCTCCCAGTGCCTGCTTCAAGCCCGGGTCCTTGCCTGGCTAGGAAGCCGTCCCTGCCAGTGCCTGCAGTCTTACCTCTGCTCCTGGGGCTGTCTTCACGGCATGGAGCCGTTCCTGCAGTCAGCCCTTCCCCCGCTTCCTCTGCAGCCAGCACTTCTCTCTGCCGGTGCCTGCAGCCAGCCTTACCTTCTCTGTTTCTGTCCATGCGGCTGGGAGCTGCTCCACTGAACTGCCTTCACCCAGCTCCAGTCCAGGGCTGCTCCGCGGCTTCCTTGGGCCCTGCACGTGGCTGAGGAGGCCACCAGCTTCCAGCTCTTCTCTCCAGCCTCCTAGGGCACGAGCGCGCGCCTCTCTGCTCCTCTTAAAGGGCCAGCCAGGTGTGGCCCCCTACTGACCCCTCCCTGGGCGTTGTCCACCTCAGCCCTACTAAAGGGCTCAGCTTTCAGTGTGTCTTTGCCTTCGCAAGGAGTTGGTCACTCCTGAGATCCTTCGCTCCAGGAAGTCGTCCGTGTTCCAGCACGTCTGCAAGGTCCTGTGTTTCGTGTTACCTGTCGGAGCTCCTCGTCCAGTCCTGATGTCTGCCTGCCATTCCAGTCCCAAGGTCTGTCTCTTGATCCAGTCCTGATGTTCCTGCTGTTCCTGGTGTCCATGTTCCAGCCCTGAGGTGTGTCTCCTGTTCCAGAATCTGTGTTCCAGTCCTGATGTTCCTGCTGTTCCAGATATCCTTGTTCCTGATCCTGATGCCTAACCTGCCTTGTGCTGCCAGGAGAACAGCGTATTCTTGCCTTGTGCTGCCAGGAGAGCAGCGTATTCTTGCCTTGTGCTGCCAGGAGTGCAGCAAACCTGCTTCCTCTTTCCTGTGCTCTCCCGCTCTCTGCGTGGTCCGCGACCAGCCTTCCAGGGCTGTGTAGGGCGCGCATGGGACAGGGTGGTCCGCGACTCAGTCCCGCGGGTGGCCTGAGTAGGGCGCCCTGAGGGTCAGTGCCCATGTCTACCTTCAGCCCTCGTCCTGAGTCCACGTCTGTGCCTGAGTCCACGTCTATGCATCCTACACCTCATTCCTGAGTCCACGTCTTTGCCTGAGTCCACATCTAAGGATCCTGCATCTATGCCTGAGTCCACGTCTATGGATCCTGCACCTCGTTCTGAGTCCACGTCTATGCCTGAGTCTACGTCGTTCCTGAGTCTCGTCTGAATCCATGTTCCAGTCATCGCTGTCCTGGCCTCCATCCGGCCTGCCGCTTCGTGCCGTACCCTGCGGCAGGTCTGAAAGGGCTGGGAACGGTCGGAGGACTGTTCACAAGACCAACATTGAGTTGTTGGGTCTTCCGAAGCGTGCAGGTCCGGAGGAGGGCCTGTCTTCCATGTCACTCCAGCCCTGCTCTCGTCCAGCCCATGCTCGGGCATGCCACGCCTCCCACGGCACTTCTTCAGAGTCCTCTGGGGTCGAGCCGTGGCCCAAGGACACACATCACCCAGGAGTGGGATCACTCTCCTAGCGCTCCACAACACTGGGTTCTCTTCTTATATCTTTCCAATAATCATTCAATTACAGGTGCTGTGTGCACTACTGCAAGACTGTGGCTGACAGGATTAAAAACTGATTGAGTGATAGAAAATAGAAGATAGTGATTAATGGAGTTCATTCCAAAGCAAGAGGAGTTATCAGAGGAGTGTTTCAGAGATCAACCATGGAAGTCATATCTATTCTATGTTTTCATAACTGATATTGTAGGTAGGTTAATAGGAAAGGTTTATCTTTTTTCAGATTGGAAACAAGATGGATACCCCTGATAAAATAGTCAAAATAAGGAGTGATCTAAAAAAACCGTGAAGACTGATCAGATGCTTGTAAGATTCTATCGACAAATACTGTAAAGTCATGTATTTGCCCCCAAATTTTCAATGACCCACGCACACAAATACTGGGGGTTACATGAATGGCCGGGCTATGTGTACACCAAGCTCATTTTAGAAAGAGCCCGGCCATGCACACAACCCCCGATATGTGCAGAATTGCCAGGCCATCAAAAAGGGGCGAGGTAAGCTGGGACAGCAGCCATTGGGCCCTGTCCTGGGGAAGCGCACGCTGGCAGCCGGCCGGCATACAGAACTTACTTCATCTGTTCAGATGAACTAAGTTCTGAAATTTAAAAAAAAAAAAAAAAGGTATGGAAAGGAGTTTTAGGGGTTGGGGATGAGAAGGGAAAACAGAAGCAGAGTAGGGATAGAAAAGTTTCCTCCCAGTTCCCTCCCAGTCCGCGTTGCCATGCGTATTTTTTAAAATTCCCCGTCCTCCATGCACGAGTCCCGACACTCCGGCACAATCACTGATAGTTAGCATGAGGCACATTTAAAACTAATCGGAGAAAGTTCTTTTTTACTCAACGCACAATTAAACTCTGGAATTTGTTGCCAGCGAATGTGGTTAGTGCAGTTAGTATAGCTGTGTTTAAAAAAGGATTGGATAAGTTCTTGGAGGAGAAGTCCATTACCTGCTATTAAGTTCACTTAGAGAATAGCCACTGCCATTAGCAATGGTTACATGGAATGGACTTAGTTTTTGGGTACTTGCCAGGTTCTTATGGCCTGGATTGGCCACTGTTGGAAACAGGATGCTGGGCTTGATGGACCCTTGGTCTGACCCAGTATGGCATTTTCTTATGTTCTTAGATATTAAAATCTAGTGTACATGTGTGCGCGGAAACCATATTTTATAATATACGCATGCCAATGCGCATATTATAAATAGGGTGATGAATTGCATGCCAATGCGGTTCAGTGTTCTGCGGCAGTCAAAAAAGCAAACAGAATGTTGGGAATTATAAGAAAGGGAATGGTGAATAAAATGGAAAATGTCATAATGCCTCTGTATCGCTCCATGGTGAGACCGTACCTTGAGTACTGTGTACAATTCTGGTTGCCGCATCTCAAAAAAGATATAATTGCAATGCAGAAGGTACAGAGAAGGGCTACCAAAATGATAAGGGGAATGGAACAGCTCCCCTATGAGGAAAGACTAACTTTTCAGCTTAGAGAAGAGACGGCTGAGGGGGGATATGATAGAGATATTTAAAATTATGAGAGGTTTAGAACGGGTAGATGTGAATTGGTTATTTACTCTTTCGGATAGTAGAAAGACTAGGGGGCACTCCATGAAGTTAGCATGAGGCACATTTAAAACTAATAGGAGAAAATTCTTTTTTACTCAACGCACAATTAAGCTCTGGAATTTGTTGCCAGAGGATGTGGTTAGTGCAGTTAGTATAGCGTTTAAAAAAGGATTGGATAAGTTCTTGGAGGAGAAGTCCATTACCTGCTATTAAGTTCACTTAGAGAATAGCCATTGCCATTAGCAATGGTAACATGGAATAGACTTAGTTTTTGGGTACTTGCCGGGTTCTTATGGCCTGGATTGGCCACTGTTGGAAACAGGATGCTGGGCTTGATGGACCCTTGGTCTGACCCAGTATGGCATTTTCTTATGTTCTTAAAATAGCTGTGTCCCTGCACGCGCGCCGGTAACCATGTGCACATGGACACACATGCACTTCTTTTAAAACAGAACCCAATAGGAGCAGAAATCCAAGGGAGCTGTAGATGAGGGGAAGTGAAATATTATATAGAGACAGGACAGAAATAACTCAGTGACAAAACAGTGGCCATAGCCAGAGGAATGCTATGATAAATAGGGTGATGTATTGCAATGCTGCAAAACATTTGGAGATAGTAGAAGTGCAAACAAGTAGCGTATACTAACATAGAGAGTTGAGATGCTCGCACCACTCCACAATAACTCCCTCCCCCCATTCCTCCTTATAAACAGTACAACGTTTTGGTTATAAAAAAGGCAGCAGTTTATTTATAACCTGAACCAGAGTTACTTTAACATACAATCAAATGGAACCTCTCCTTTGCCCCCACCCTTCCAACACCAAGAGCCCCCCCACCACGCCCCAGTGGTAGGGCTAATCAGTGTCCATCTCTCATCTACCCTGCCTCTTCCCAGCAAGGGTAAGCATGTGGCCTTGAGCATCAGCCCCCCTCTTGCTCATTAGCCATCTCATGTAGCAGCCCCCAAACTATACAAGATTCCCCCGCCCCCAAATGCCCCTTTACAGTAAATAAATAACACTTAACATTGTGCTCAGGTTTACCGCCACAAAACAAGGGCAACTTTAGATTACCTTGTTCTTCCCAACTGCGGCCCCCCCAGGGTTTACTAAATCCACTGCTCAAATCCCTCCTGCAAGGCATTATTGAACAAATCGATGCCTACGACAGAAAGATGCACCCCCGGAAAAGCAGAAACCCCCTTGCCACAACACCCATTTACCAATCTTCTTGTTTAATTTTTTAACCCCCCTTTTCCATAATTGCTTTTATAGCATAACCGGACTATTATATCTGACCACCCTACCTGAGTATAGGGCATCTCATTTAATATGGATGCAGAATCCTTTCTTATCCTAGCCACTAACTCTCTGCATGAACAACTCCCAATATTGTTGCCCCCAAATGAATAAGTAGAAGTTGCGGACAACCCCATTCCCCAACCTGCTTTTGCAGGAAGGATAACAATTTAGACCATTTCATTCCCCGAATACTGAACCACTTGGTTGTCCAGCCTCTGTCGTCCAGTGTCATATGTCACTTTGCTGCCCTCCATTGAGCCCAATGAACAAAAGAATGGCCCACGACCCAGGCACATTTCCGTACGCAAGGGACCCTCCACGATTCTGCAAGACAAGAAAAAACCATGAAATCCAGTAAGCTTCCATCCTCCCACTCTCTTACTTCCTAACATATGAAAAGAATGCTTTTGATCTCCACCTGCCTATAGCTTGGATCACTTGCTCCGATAATCCCAATTCCGCCACTGAGGTAGCCGCTCCTATGCAAAAGGAATGGGAAGTATAACGATTGGCATCCCATCCCAATCATCGTACAACACGCTTCAAAATCATCGAAAATTTAAAAGTAGTTAATGGCTCTCCATCAGCATGCACCAAAAAAGAGCCGGGAATGGCAGGCCTCACTTGCACGAATTCCTGAATGGATCTCACAGGACAAACCGAAACGCCTCGAGCTAGAATCCGTGTTATCACATGACCTCGTCCCCTTTGGTCCACCTTTGAATGATGTATACAGAACCTAACTGCCCCGCTGTATACCCACACATGATTGGTCCATAATCTCATCCCCTGAACATTCTCCCTAGAGCTCGCCACCAACTCCCGCACTCTCATGGCACCAAAAAATGCCAATACAAATGCCGTTCTAAATAGCAATACATCATACTTGGACCAGCAAACCATTCCCAACTGCCAAACTATCACTATGAGATACCAATACCGAATGGACAGCTGCTTATCAGTCACCCATTCCCTATCCCTACCCCAACCACCCATTCTTTTCACAATGAAACTTAATACTGGGTTGCCCCAGCTCCGTAACTTCTGAAAGAAGGCAAACCCTGCAATCTCAGAACACACTGATGCCAAGGAATACCCATTATCCCTTGCCCACAAAATAAATTGCGCCACGCCAACATCATCTACCGGGCCACCCCGCTATCCTGCTGCCAATAAATAGCACATCACCACACCACATCCCCCTGCATACGACGCCCAAGTGTTCAGGGCCATGGATTTCTGAATCAACGATCACACTGATGCAGGCCAAGCGTCCACAGATGCTCCGGGAAAAGTTCTGCCTCTGACTCCACCTGTGGCGCCAGCTCTCTGAAGACCTGCCACTTGAAACAAGAGAGCATCCACAATCAGATTTCTCGTTCCAGGAACATGCCTTGCTGTTACATGAACATTCCATTTCAAACAGCGGAAAATGAGTTCACACAGTAAAACAGATACCATGTTGATATGGCCAACTGTCTATTAATAACCTGAACAACTCCCAGGTTGTCGCACTAAAACACTACCCGTTTATTTGTGAGTCTCTCACCCCAGATAACTAATGCTACCACTATGGGAAACAGTTCCAAAAACGTTATGTTCTTAGTAAGGCCATCCACCACCCACGATACTGGCTATGGCTCCGCACACCACTGACCCTGGAAATATACCCCAAAAATCACAAGATCGCACGGCGTTCAAAAACAGCTCTAATGTGTGATTCATGACCTCTTCATCCTGCATCATACAAACTCCATTAAAAGACTCCAAAAATGCTTCCCAAACTCCTAACTCGTCCTTCACCCTGCTGGTTACTCTAATAAAATGATGACCTGCCCGCACCCCAATGGAAGTCGAAGACAACCTACGTATAAAAGCCCGACCCATAGGAATCACCGACAAGCAAAATTAAGTGACCCAATTAATGACTGCATCTGACACAATGTCACCTTCTTCACCCCCCACACCAAACCTTTTAACTTATCCACTTTGTCAGAAGGCAAATGTGACACCATTGCCACAGAATCCAATTCAATGCCAAGGAATGCCACTTCCAAAAAACTATCTAGCTGCATCTGGCACATACCCGACTGACTTGGCCTGACAAACAGAAAGTCATACAGGTAGTGCAACAAGCTTGCACATCCAGTACACTGCTCCACTACCCATTGGCGAAATGAACTGAGCCTCAAAGAAGGCACAAGATACCACGCAACCCATAGGCAAGCAACGGTCCTCAAAATAGTGCCCCTCAAAATGAAAGCCCAATAGATGAAAGCTCGCGGGGTGAATAGGCAACAATTGAAAAGCCGATTCTAACCGCTTTCGCCAAAAGTGCACCTCTGCCTGCCTGACGGACTAACGCCACTGCTGTATTAAATGAAGCATATCGCACTGAACATACGCTTTGAGGAATAAAGTCGTTCATTGACGCACTTTTCAGATACAATAGATTTAAAATCAGGCGGAACTTACCTGGTGCCTTCTATGGAATGACCGCTAATGGCGACAAATGCATTCAGTCAAATGGTGGACGGGTGAACGGTCCTGCTATCTGCCCCAATTGAACCTCCGCTTCTAATTTATCCCTAGCAATGTCAGCATGAAGGGATGCTGACCTAGAATTTCTCCCAGTGCCCCTCACCCCAGGACCCGTATACGGTATGGCAACCCCCCCTCCCCCCCGCCGAAATCCCAAGTATAAGAAACACGCTGCTGAACTATCCAGATAACGCTGAAGCCACTGACCTTTAACACTATCGGGGACTCAGCCTTACACCATAATGCTTCCTCATTTACTCCCTCTAGGTGGGGGCACTCCTTGACCCTGGGTACATTTGGTGGCCAGATGGGAGCCTCCACAGGCTGAACAAGTGTGCCGGAACTTACAATCTGGGAAAAGGCAGGGAACTTTATTAAACCGCCAACACACATCCGCTCCCCCTTCTGCGGCCTTATTCCCTGAAGCCAGCTTAAAGGCATGTCAGACAGCTCGAAAGGAACCCAACCAGATGTTGCCTCCACCTGGAACCAACGCAATCCCCACTCCCCCACTACCGGATCTGACACTCTCTTCGTAAAATGTGCCCCTTTATTCGTCATTTGCGTTAGCCACAAATGAATGTCTTGGGACCCCCACGACATGAAATGGTTCCCTGCCATTTTGTCCCGAAACTTTCATAGTTGATTCAAGCCCAACATTCATAGTCCTTTAAAGCCCCATTAATATTATCTGTGTAGGCAAGTAATGCACCGAACTGCGAAGGATCAAAATGCCCAACCACACTTGCTAATCTTAAGAAACCGTGAACCCAATTCACCCCAAACCCTTGAACTCAATTCACCCCAAACCCCCCCCCCCCTGTGTGCACCAAGCCTATTTTGCATAGGCTCGGCGGTGCACGCAAGCCCCGGGATGCGCGTAAGTCCCGGGGCTTGCAAAAAGGGGTGGTCGGGGCGTGGCCGGGGGTGTGGTTAGGGATCGGGGGCGTGTCCAGGGCATGTGGGTGTGGCCGAGTGCCCCGACACAGTGGCCTGTTTCGGGGCCTGCTGCACCAGCGAGCGTAAGTTACTACTGCCCGGAGGCAGTAGTAACTTCTCCGATAAAGGTAGGGGGGGATCTAGATAGGGCTGGGGGGTAGAAAGAAAGTTCCCTCCGAGGCCGCTCCGATTTCGGAGCGGCCTAGGAGGTGCCTTAGGAAGTATATACGCAAGAGGAAATATGTCAACATATTCAGATTATTGGAAGGTAGACGTAGGACTAAGAAAGGTAAGAAGGAGGGGCCCAAAATATCTAAGAACGCCGAGGTAGATTTTAAAAACATATGAGCGCGTATACTTTTGTTCGCACACCAAGCGCAAACAAAAGAACGCTGGATTTTATAAGATACGTGCATAGCCCGTTCCCTCCGAGGCCGCTCCGAAATTGGAGCGGCCTCGGAGGGAACACCCTCCCACAATTCGTACAATGGTGCTACAACAGAGTGCCCTGCCTCATGCTTCGGCCCTTCTTCCAAAATTGATTGGTAAACTGGCCCTGACTCCAAAGATACTGAAGAACCTGATGAAGAGCTGGAAGAAGAATGGGGGGAGGAAACAGAATGCTTCCTTTTGCTCCAGCCAAAGTGTGTTTGCACGACCTCCTACTCGCGCTTTCCTGAACCCAAGACTACTCCTCCATCACCGACGACCTCTGCTGGCTTCGCCGCATAAGGGAAACCTCTCCCATCCCATCTGCACAGATCTGGCTGATATTCCTGCTCTTTCCACGCTTCTTGCCTGGACATCCCTGGGAACACCTCATCCATTGGTTCTGAAAGAAAAGTCTGCCCTCACGCTGTGCTGCCTTGCTGCTCCTTGCCTCTAGCCCCTTTTGCCATCTTCTTCCTGAAAGAAGAGGCGCTTGCTGCTCCGGAAATCCCAGCACTCTAGTCATCCCCCCAGACACCCGCTGGCCCCGCACCCGGTGGAAAAGAACTTCCCGCAGACTCAGGGCTGCACCAAAGTGGCCACCCGCCAAAGCTACCCTTCCCCACTTGGTTCAGACCAGGGACTGATGCAGAGGCTGCCATACCTTGGGTACTCCCTAAGTGAACTCCTCCCTCCTCCACAGCACTACTACCTTGAAAAATGCTCCCTGCCCCCATGCCAAAAGTAGAAGCTGCTCGCCGGCAGGGGCACTGGCTCACCTCCCAGACAATGCACTGGCAGCTGGGGGGGGGGAGGGCATGCCGCCACCGTCCTTGCACAGGGCAAGAGCCCCTAGGGGCATGTCACCTGGGCTGGGGAGGCTCCACGCCAGTCGGGGCAGGCAAGCCTGTGGGAGGGCTCGCCTTCTGCCTACCTGCCTTTCTCCTAGGCATGGGGGACTTACCCACCTCTGGGACACATGGCTGTGGCCTTGGCAGAGCCTCTCCAGCCAGCCACACTCCCCCCCATGGGGGGGCAGAACTAAGGACACCGGAGGCTTCAACAGAGGACCTGCACTGCCATGGGCGGGGCCTAATACCTCCAGGTTGAAGAAAAGCTCTACTCCGGGGGCATTCAAGGAAATGTCAGCCTCAGGGCTAGAAGACAACTCGCTGTGCGGGTAAGAGACAAAGGAGAGGGAGGGGCTGCCTACTCCACCTCAGCTGACTTGTGGCCGCTCTCGCCCAAGTCAGCCCATATCACAGGGAGGGGAGGCCTCGCAGAGGGTGCAGAGGGGAGGGAAACTGCCGGGCGAGAACATGCATGCTCAGGAGATCCTGGGAAAGCTGTGCTCACCTGACTGCCAGGGTGGGCTGAGGGGGCTGGGCTCGTCACCACTTGTGACAGGGATGCAGGTCTGCTGACCAAAATCCCTCCTGTGGCCACCCACGGCATGCGGTCGCGAGACTCGTGCTCTCTTGACGCCTGCTCATCGCCGGCTAAAGACTGAATATCAAGGAATATTTTTTTTTAAACTATACCGCCGCGAAAAGCACCAAAAACAGCCGCCAACTAGAAACCAAAGGGCAAAAAGAATCGCCTTCACTGCCTCAGCTTGCCCAGAATGTCTGAGGCACGAAAACACAGCACAGCCAGTTATCACTGCTGGCACCCAACGACAAAGCGTCATTTCAAAATATCCCTTTGCTATTGGCTGCCACCCTGGCCCCCTCCCCTGCTCACGTGCCCCTCCCACTCCCAGAGCGCTCCTCTCCTGTTATTGTCGGCGGCACAAGACAAGCTTGCACTGCCTTAACTTAAAGTTTCCTATTTGATTGATTTAACTAGTTTTGGGGGTTTCCATAATGAATGGTATGTAAGTAGGGTCCTTCATTTTCAGTTTAAACTGATTTTCACCCATAAATTCCCAAATTTCTCCAAAGGTGACAATCTATTTAAAACAATATTCTCTCTCATTTTAGGCTGATTATAAAGCTGTTGCAGAGCTGCAGATGCAGTGTTTCAAGGCCTCCAGACAATGGAAGCCAGTGTGGGTCAAAGCCCATGATGTGTTGAAGTCCCACCTCCTCACCTCCCAAGCAGCCAAAGACTGCTCCCATGCTGTGCTGCCTTGCTGCTCCCTGCAAAGGGGTGCCACAAATGTTTGAGGCAGGCCTTGTACACCAGAAGCAGTTTCTGGCAGGCTCCCTGGCCTAGTACAAAAGCAGAAATGCAGTGCTGCAGAGCAGGGGAGCCTGAGTAAGCTGCTGCTGAAGAAAAGAGGAGAAGCTTGGAGTCACCACTAGTAAGGATGAATGTTGTTGCAGTGCAGAGGGAGGGGTGGATGGTGGGAGAGGGAGATTCTTGGTGTTGGAGAGCAGTGAAAAGGACATGCTAGGCAGGGCATGGGGGTAGAGAGGAATATGCTGCTTAATGGGTGAGTGGGATTATCTGTTTAATATTGTTTTATTGTCCTGTCTTTTGTCCACCAAAATAAATTCTGATATTTACCCAAATAATGTCATTTTTTCCAACTGATATTCTCCTGGTTTTGCTCTTGTCATAATAAATCCCAAGAAATTCCCAAGAAAAATAAAGAACAATAAAAAAAAATGAAGGTCCCTATATGTATATAATATGAAATGTTAGAAATCCTAATAAAAATGCAGGCAACTATGCAGCCTGGACTGACTAACTGGCTGAGATGATATAATTAACTAGCAACTGACTCTGTCTGATTAGCTGCAAGCACAGGAATAACTAAAAGTCCTAACAGAAATGCAGGTGTTCACACTGGGGCCGATGGAATAAAGTGCATTCAGCAGGGCTCATAGTTTTACCCTCGGTTGTACACATTTTTTGTTTGCAAATATCACTTCCAATGCAGTTAGGAGTTTTGCACAAAAATAATTTGTGTGCAAAACTGTGCATACTACTTAGCACCATCACATGGAAACCACATGCAAATGAAGGCATTAATATCTCACAATGCAGAGAGGTGCACTGGTTTTACTCCTGGTTAGAGGTAAAGTTTCCAGCACTTTTGTCAGTGAATGGGTAGAATCTGAAATTCTGACACTGGAACCTATAATCTGTAGGAGTGTGCAGAATCAAAACGTGTTTTAGTTCATTCGTGTCATAGGTCATAGTCATTTGTCAGATTCATCTTGTTCATGTCATTTGTTTTTTTTTGTTTAACACAAATCAATGGGGGAAGCAATCCATGGTTATATAGTCAGTGGATATACTGCAGAATATATAACTAGTTATCCAGCTAAGTGGCAGCCATTCAGCCTCTGCTACTTGATAAGACTTAACTTATCCAATTAAGGGCCTCATTTTCTAAAGTATCGCAGGCCTGCGATACTTTAGAAGATGAGGGGCGGGGGGCTGAAACGAGGGGCAGGCCTGCGCTAGCCGGCAGTGATCGCACCATCATGGTGTGATCGCAGCTGGTTTCGCACTCAATAGCACCACCATAGAAGGTGTAGCTATTGGGAGCAAAAGGCACTTACCTTTTCGCTGTGCATGCCGTCGTTGCGGAGTTGGCCTCGGTGATGCCCCGACTCCTCCTCCATTTTGGTATCGCACGCGAAAAGGGGCATTTCGCGTGCAAAACATCCCTTACCGCGTGAGATACGTTTGGAAAATAAGGCCCTAAGTAATGCTGAATATTGCTCTCGAAGTGACTGACTAAATAATGCTGAATATTGCTGTCGAAGTGACTGACTAAATAGGGCTTCAATGGAAATAATTTCTTGTCTCCTCTAAGTCTATCAGAAATCATAGTAATAAACTTGCATGCCTATAACTATGTCTATATTGTAGTTCACAAGAAGCTGATAGACAATATGCAAATACAACCAATTCAGGTGCATACTGAGAAACCTCAGTCTTTCTAGCATCTTAATTTATAACCTTTCTTACTGATTGTTTTTCCTCATGAGAGGCTTCTAGGAAAAGTAAAAAGTCATGGGATAGGTGGCGATGTCCTTTCGTGGATTGCAAACTGGCTAAAAGACAGGAAACAGAGTATGATTAAATGGACAATTTTCTCAGTGGAAAGGAGTGGACAGTGGAGTGCCTCAGGGATCTGTATTGGGACCCTTACTTTTCAATATATTTATAAATGATCTGGAAAGAAATACGACGAGTGAGATAATCAAATTTTCAGATGACACAAAATTGTTCAGAGTAGTTAAATCACAAGCAGATTGTGATAAATTGCAGGAAGACCTTGTGGGACTGGAAAATTGGGCATCCAAATGGCAGATGAAATTTAATGTGGATAAGTGCAAGGTGATGAATATAGGGAAAAATAACCCATGCTATAGTTACACAATGTTGGGTTCCATATTAGGTGCTACAACCAAAGAAAGAGATCTAGGTGTCATAGTGGATAACACATTGAAATCGTCGGTTCAGTGTGCTGTGGCAGACAAAAAAGCAAACAGAATTTTGGGAATTATTAGAAAGGGAATGGTGAATAAAACGGAAAATGTCATAATGCCTCTGTATCGCTCCATGGTGAGACTGCACCTTGAATACTGTGTACAATTCTGGTCGCCGCATCTCAAAAAAGATATAATTGCGATGGAGAAGGTACAGAGAAGGGCTACCAAAATGATAAAGGGAATGGAACACCTCCCCTATGAGGAAAGACTAAAGAGGTTAGGACTTTTCAGCTTGGAGAAGAGACAACTGAGGGGGGATGTGATAGAGATGTTTAAAATCATGAGAGATCTAGAACAGGTAGATGTGAATCGGTTATTTACTCTTTCGGATAGTAGAAAGACTAGGGGGCACTCCATGAAGTTAGCATGGGGCACATTTAAATCTAATCGGAGAAAGTTCTTTTTTACTCAACGCACAATTAAACTCTGGAATTTGTTGCTAGAGGATGTGGTTAGTGCAGTTAGTATAGCTGTGTTTAAAAAAGGATTGGATAAGTTCTTGGAGGAGAAGTCCATTACCTGCTATTAAGTTCACTTAGGGGCAGATTTTAAAAACTTGCACGAGCGCGTACTTTTGTTCGCACAGCAGGCGCGAACAAAAGTACGCTGGATTTTATAAGATACGCGCGTAGCAGCATGTATCTTATAAAATCCGGGGTCGGCGTGCGCAAGGGGGTGCACATTTGTGCAACCTGCGCGCGCCGAGCCCAGCGCGTGCTGCCTGTTCCCTCCGAGGCGGCCTCGGAGGGAACTTTTTTGCCCACCCCCCCGGCCCTATCTAAACTCCCCCCTTACCTTTGTCGGTAAAGTTACGCCTGCTTTCAGCAGGCGTAACTTTGCGCGCGTCGGCCAGCTGCCCCGCTCCTTGGTCCGGTCCCGGGGGCTGTTCCGGAGGCCGCAGCCACGCCCCCGGGCCGAAACCACGCCCACGTCGCCGCGCCCGAAACACCGCGCCCCGCCCCCTAAACGCCGTGTCATCCCGATACGCCCCCGACAGGAAGCCCCGGGACTTACGCGCATCCCGGGGCTTTACGCGCGCGGGCCTTTGAAAATCCGCCCCTTAGAGAATAGCCACTGCCATTAGCAATGGTAACTTGGAATAGGCTTAGTTTTTGGGTACTTGCCAGGTTCTTATGGCCTGGATTGGCCTCTGTTGGAAACAGGATGCTGGGCTTCATGGACCCTTGGTCTGACCCAGTATGGCATTTTCTTATGTTCTTTTATAATTTGGTCAGTTTGACTTTAATACCTTAGCAAAGACTATGGGAAAAAAAGATTATCTTGTTTAAAAATTTCAACTTGCTATGTAGTTCTAATGGCCAATGACTAGAGACCATCATTTTCATTTGTTATGTTATTTTTCCAGAGAATTTCCCAGTATTTATTATGAGAGAAAATTGAACTCATTTTGTCACCCTGATTTCACTGGGCAACAATGAAAGTGTTACTGACCTAAAAAGGTCCTACTCTGTAGTATCTTGATGTACTGAACACGAATATGACCATGAAAAGTTTTTATTGGCTCTCGTTTTGAAGATATTTAATATAGTTCTCTTTCTATGTTTAGTCATGTAAATTTATCCAGTAGGACTAAATAAGCCTAGAATGATGTAATATTGCATCTTATTGCATAATACCATCATACACACATCATCCAGAGTTTATTACATCATTTTCTGATGCAATGCAGTTCTACTGGCATGCTGCTGCTGAGTAAGCTGACATCAGCAGTGTACTATATGAAGCCCAGTCAGAAAGGGTGAGCATTTGAAATATTCATGCTGGCTGACTACTGGTGGACACTCTGCAGAGATGCTCCCGAACAGGTATACAAGAGACAAGCAAAGAAATCTAAGACGTGGTCTATGACTTCATTTTTCAAACGGTATTAACCGTAGGTCTCCTACTATTGGCATACAATTCAAGATGTAATTATATTATTGCATATTACAAAAAAACTAGAGCCAATTTTGCATTTTCACAGTCACATTCATGTTTAGCACATGAAAATGTATAAGAATTGACTAATTTCATTTCAGTAACATGACTTTTGTGAAAATTTGTTGCCCAGTGTTTTCTCCAATTTTTGTTTGTTATAATTAACATGGAGGAATTCCCAGAAAAATAAAATAAAACCTGAAACACAGGCCCCTACCAATAACTAATGCACTGCATTTAAGGATTTTTTTCCCATCTTGGGCTTTTTTCTGTGTCTTGTTTCAAAGATGAAAATTAAAATGTGTCATCTACTATTCCTTTTTCATATTGGCAATCTGAAAGTCTAATCAATTACTCTTTTAGACAAAAACTCTAGGGTGTTTCTACAGGTTGGTGATTCAAAAAGAAAAATAGCTCCAAATTTGTCCACTTTTGAACTCATGAAAATAGGGTAATATGATGTATAAATGTCATTTTGTATTCAGTCTTATTAAAGCAGAATGCTGGAAGGTAATAATGTCAGTGCATTGATGCCTAAAAACTAGCTTCATTGTTTTCCATCACTTTAGGGCAGGGGAGGGGAAAGAGCCCACAGACTACAACTAGCCATGGACACCTTTGTTCCAGCCTGCAGTGGCAACAAAAATTTCTGGTTCCCTAACTTATTCTCCTCCACCCCCATTCGAATGGATGTCCAGGCACCTCCTCCAAACCCTCACCCCTAAACCTTCATGTCTCCTTCCTGCTGGCTCTGTGATCATTTGTTCACAAGCCCAACTTCCAGGTTCATCACCTCCTAAATTTATTTCTAACTGTTCTACTTTGCATGGCTATAAAAATGTTTTAAAAAATCAATTTGAATAGATTTAATATGACATTCTTATTTTGGTTTTCTATTTTGTATATTGAGATATATATATATATATAAATAAATGTGTGCTATATATGCTGAAGATTGCTGTATATACATTTTTTCTTCTATATGCATACTATACTTTGTAGTTTTCTACCATATATATTTTATGAATGGAAGAGAGTGGTAAGGGAAAAATTGCATGACATGGTTTAGCTGCATCAAGCTGGGTCACAAAATTGCCTTTATTTTGTTTTGATTACTGCTTTTCCATGTTTTACAGGCTTCTGGTGCTGATGCCTTGGAGCTGAATTTATCATGCCCACATGGCATGGGGGAGAGAGGCATGGGTTTGGCTTGTGGACAGGTAGGATTCTGTCAGATATTACATCTGCATTTCTTCAGCAATCTGCTGTCAGTACATCAATCATTCTAACACTTTGAGACTAAAGACACATGAATCAGATCGCTGGCCTGAAACTTTCAGGTCTGCCTAGTTTAAATATTTAATATTTAAAAAGTGGAAAATGAGACAAGCTAAAATTGCCTCAAGTGTTTAGTTTTATTGAGGGAAAAAATTGCATTATGTGCTTGACAAGAGGCAATATCACAATAGTTTTCAAAGTCGCTGAGACAGAATTCATTGAATTTGTATGCAGTGTACTTTGTTCATTCTTCATGTTGACCCAAGATCCCTGAAGCAAAATACTGTACAAATAGCTTAAGTTCATTGTGATTTAGTGTGAAATGGGGCACAATATGAATTCCAATTTTTAACACATGATCATGATTCCCTCACAATTCTCAGGGAGTTGCAAATGTTTGATCCTATTCTTCCATGTATATTTAATCAAATGCCAAATAACTGTACAATATCTTAATGCTGAAAACTAAAAGAAAACAAAAGGGCAGTGGATAATTTATAAACATAAATTAATTCTTAAGTACCTTACAGTTCCTATTGTTATACACAAATTGCAGTTATTGGAAAATGATAAGGAATGGTTCAGACAAATCAAAGGTGCAGGAAGACTTACACTATCAATACTTCAGAATCTATTAGATTGGCTGATTATGTCTTAGTTACATTAAAGAAACTGCAACTAATGATTGTTGCCAATTCCTTTGCATTTATGTGTTCTAAATTTATCTAGGATCAACATCCTATGAATTCTCTATGCTTCTACATGGAAGTTGCATCACAAATAAAAATGTATTTGCTTGAGGCTGGCTATGGACATTTGCCCATCTTGAGAACTGAAATTTGGTTTAGAACACTCTTGGCAGAGATAGCAGTAGAAGTCCACCTAACAAAAGTTGTTATTTTGGATTTCATATGGTGCCCTCCTTGAGGCTAGCTTACAAAAAGAAAATTGCATGCAAGGTTACAGAGTCCCTCCTTCTTCTATCAAATATATTTGTCTAACACATCTCAGCAGACTCACTCCATTACGTTGAAAGTAAAAGCTTGCAATGCAGTCAAGAGCCATGTTACTGATTAACAGAAACTTTTACTGTACATGTTTTAATGCCAAATCAAAAAAAGAAACACATTTGTATGCAGTGGGGCAGCCTAAACTTACCCTTATAAACTATGAGAGGTTAGGAGCATTATTAGAACTTCTTGCCACTGTAATCAAGTTGCACCTAATTCTGTATTCATTCCATTATGCAAACACTGAAATTAAAATCATTTGCAAGAAAAGAAGTAGTGTTTCACTTATCTATTGAACTATCACATTAACAATGATCACACATTAGTTTCTACTTCCAGATGCGTTCATCCATAAGTATACATGACATTTGTCTGCTAAAAACGGACATGGAGGAGACACTATACAATACAACTGGCACAAAAATTAGAATAGCACAATTTGTAAATAGAGCCATTGGATTTGTTAATACAAAATTATTCTTAGAATTGTTGCCTCTCTTTTTATGCCAGATAAACATTGAAAAATAGCATCAATTAACATCATTTTCAGTAGCTGCTGCCAAATTAGTGATTCAAATCATAGGAGGCAACTTTTATACTTGTCATTGGGGGTTGAAGTGAGTGAATAAGTGTTGCTGATGGAAATTTTTAAGCAAGCAGCATTCAAGGGTGATTTTCAAATGATAGATGAAGTATTCATGATATAAAAAGCATATTTTCCAATTGTTATACCATTTTAAGAGGTCCAGTCAGTTTATTATCAAAGGTCCTGCTCAATCAAACATAAATGGGTTAAAAACAGAGTCCTCAAAGTACTTTTTCACAGAGAAAAATCAAATAGTTTACCTAATGTAACCTTTATTTTACTTTACCAATTCTTTATCTAGACTAGTAATGTGTTCTTTTGGTTCCATCTCTGCCTTGATTTTTTTTCCTCTTAAGATATGACCTTTTTCTGACTCACTACTGTACTTCTTGCTAATCTTTTCCATGTTATATTTTTTTCTCTGCTCTGTTTCCTTATCTGCTGTCCTGTTACTTTGGACTTAGTACCATTTACCTCTTCTTTCACTCATTAGTCTTCTTTATTCTAGCTATATCTTTTTAACAATGACACACTTAACTCCCATATAGTTTTGCCCCATTTCTTTGCTTCCATTTTTATGTAAAATTATTGAATTGGTAGTGTTGCATCAGCTTACTCATTTTTCCAATACACACGGTGTTCTCGATCAACATCAATTTCGCTTTAGACAGAACCAGAATGCCAAGATATTATTGCTCTCCTCTACTGACATTGTCCGCAGAGGCTTTGACATGGGCACCAAATATATGCTGATTAGTTTTTTACATTGCTGCTGCTTTTGATTTGGTAAGCCATGATATCTTGAGAAAATTGTCATCTCTTGGAATGGCTGGGTCTGTTATGGCCTTGTTCAGGTCCTACCTTTCTCAACAAACCCAACACTAGGTGTCAGTCTTGATCTCACACTCTCTACAAGACCACACATCAAAACTCTTTCAGGAAACTTCACATGCTACTTGATCTTCGTCCTTTTCTTAACTCTGAAGACTTTCGTACAGTGCTTCAATCACTGATTTTCTCCAGCTTGCACTATTGTAACAGCCTTTATATTGGTCTTCCTGCATGTATTCTATCCATTCAAAATGCTGCTGCATGTCTCCTTACAGGCACAAAGATGAGAGAACACATCAATCTGGTTTTGTTCTCCCTCCATTGGCTTGCCATCTACTGGAGGATACGTTATAAACTTGCTGTCACTATCCACTAGGGGTGTGCATTCGTATTGAACATAAATGTAAAACGCTACTTTTTTTTTTTTTTAACTTAAAAAAGTGATAAGACATAAACGATCGGATTTCCAACTTATTCAACATAGCTATGTTGGATAAGTTGGAAATTGCGATTGTTGATCCAAAATAAAAATTTAAACCCCTCACCTTCCTTAATCCCCCCCCAAAGACTTATCACAACTCCCTGGTGATCCAGCGAGGACGCCATTTCTGAAAGCCTTTCCGAGGAGCATGTGACGTCGGCGCCACGTCGGAGTGACACGGCGTCACGTGATTCCCCGCGGGTTCAAGCCGGAATGCTCGTTCGGCCCAAAAGGAACTTTTGGCCAGCTTGGGGGGGTCAGGAGGCCCTCCCAAGCTGGCCAAAAGTTCCTTTTGGGCCGAACGAGGGTGCCGGAGGGAACTCGCGGGGAATCACGTGACGCCGCGTCACGCCGACGTCACGTGATTCCCCGCGGGGTCGCTTCCGGGATCCTCGTTCGGCCCAAAAGGAACTTTTGGCCAGCTTGGGGGTGTCAGGAGGCCCCCCAAGCTGGCCAAAAGTTCCTTTTGGGCCGAACGAGCATTCCGGCGCGAACCCGCGGGGAATCACGTGACGCCGCGTCACTCCGACGTGACGCCGACGTCACGTGCTCCTTGCAAAGTTGGTCAGAAATGGCATCCTGACCCCGCTGGACCACCAGGGAGTTGTGGTAAGTCTTGGGGGGGGGGGATTAAGGAGGGTGAGGGGTTTAAATTTTTATTTGCACATATGGACATATACTCAACTCATTGAATTCTGTTTATGTCCATATTGACCGCAAATGGGACCCCCTTTGGACATATGGACATATGAACTTAAACTTTTGCTCTGCACATCCCTACTATCCACACTTATTAAATAATGTCAAATCCCCTGGAATCCTCTCTATACTAAAAATAGATGTTACCTCCTGTAATCTCCAGTCAGCTACTCAAAATTTACTGATGTTCTTTCTCCTAAGTTCACTCATTTAAATGAGACACGTATGCCCAGTCTTTTGGAACTCTACTGCTCACAATCAGGAACATCAGTGAACCAAAAATGTTCAAGCAGGCACTGAAAGATTTTAAGTAAATGTTTGAGATTATGGATTAGCCTCTTCAGTTTCCATCTGTCAGTAATATATCAGTCATTTGAGAGTCTCTGCATGTGTTATCTTTTTCCACCTAGATATCAGTTATTGTCAGTCTGTCATGTTCATTTTTACTATTTTTGTTTTTATTTTATGATTGTGCATGTGGTTTTGTAACCCAGCCCAAACATTCTGAAGGGTATGGGATATAAATAATTGTAAACTAAATAAATAAATAGAAACATTCATTCTTTTGCCATTTCTACTTATGCTCATTTGTTCTCATAAGAACATATCATAAAATTTGCCATACTGGGTCAAATCAAAGGTTCATCAAGCCCAATATTCTGTTTCCAACAGTGGTCAATCTACATGACAAGTACCTGACAGGATCCCTAAAGGTTGATAGATTCCATGCTGCTTTTCTCAGGGATAAGCAGCCCATTATTAAGTCCAACTTAATAATTTATTTACTTTTCTTCATGAATCTTGTCCAAACCTATTTTAAACCCAGGTATATTAACATCATTTACCATATCCTCTGGCAAAAATTATGCATTGAGTTAAAAAAAATATTTTCACCAATATGTCTTAAATGTAATTTCAATGTGTGTTCCCTAGTCTTTGTACTTTTTGAAAGAGTAAACAGCCAATTTGTGTTTACCCATTCCATGCCACCCATTTTTTATAAATATCTATTATATCTCCACTCAACAATCTCTTCTCCAAGCTGAATAGCCCTAACTTTTTTAAACTTTCCTCTAAGGGGATTCTTTCCATCACTTTTATCATTTTAGTCACCCTTCTTGGTATCATTTCTAATTTTACTATATCCTTTGAGATGTGGTGACCAGAATTGCACACAATACTCAAGGTGCAGTTGCACCATACAATGGCATCATGATATTCTCTATTTTATTCTCCATTCCTTTCCTAATATTTCCTAGCATTCTATTTGCTTTCTTGGTTGCTGCCACACATTGAGCAGAGTATTTCACAGATTATTCATGATGATGCCTAGATCCTTTTCCTAGGTGGTGACTCTCAATGTGGAACCTTGCATCAGGTAACTATAATTTGGATTGCTGTTCCCTATATGCATCACTTTGCATTTGTCCACATTCATTGCCATCTGCCTTTGGATGCCCAGTCTCACAAGGGTCACATGTTATTTCTCACAATCTTCTTGTGATTTCACAACTTTGAATAATAAGAACATAAGATATGCCATACTGGGTCATACCAAGGGTCTATCAAGCACAGTACCCTGTTTCCAGCAGTGGCCAATCCAAGCCACAAGTACCTGGAAAGAACCCAAACATTAGATAAATCACAAGCTGCTATTGCTTATTAATTACTATGGATGTGAATCGTTTTTTGACGATTTAAAATATCGTCCGATATATTTTAAATCGTCAAAAATCGTTAGAAGCGATATACAATAGGAATTCCCCCGATTTATCATCAAAAATCATAAATCGGGGGGAGGGCGGGAAAACAGTCACACTAAAAGAACCCTAAAACCCACCCCGACCCTTTAAAATAAATCCCTCACCCTCCCGAACCCCCCCAAAATGTCTTAAATTACCTGGGGTCCAGTGGGGGGGGCCCCGGTGTGATCTTCCACTCTCAGGCCACGGGTGCGTTAATAGAAATGGCGCCGGCTCTACCTTTGCCCTGTCATATGACAGGGCAAAGGTAGCGCCGGCGCCATTTTGGTTCCTGTCCCCCAACATCACGAGCACAGGAGATCGCTCCTGGACCCCCGCTGGACCCCCAGGGACTTTTTGCCAGCTTGGGGGGGCCTCCTGACTCCCACAAGACTTTCCAAAATTCCAGCGGGGGTCCGGAAGCGACCTCCTGCACTCGAATCGTATTGCAAAATGGCAATATGACCATACGGCCGGCGCCATTTTGCAATACAAAATGGCGGGTGCGTTAATAGAAATGGCGCCGGTGCTACCTTTGCCCTGTCATATGACAGGGCAAAGGTAGCGCCGGCGCCATTTTGGTTCCTGTCCCCTGACGTCACGAGCGCAGGAGATCGCTCCCGGACCCCCGCTGGACCCCCAGGGACTTTTGGCCAGCTTGGGGGGGGGCCTCCTGACCCCCCCAGGACTTGCCAAAAGTCCAGCGGGGGTCCGGGAGCAATCTCCTGCGCTCATGACGTCGGGGGACAGGAACCAAAATGGCGCCGGTGCTACCTTTGCCCTGTCGTATGACAGGGCAAAGGTAGAGCCGGCGCCATTTCTATTAATGCACCCGTGGCCTGAGAGTGGAAGATCACACCGGGACCCCCCCCCCCCACTGGACCCCAGGTAATTTAAGACATTTTGGGGGGGTTCGGGAGGGTGGGGGATTTATTTTAAGGGTCGGGGTGGGTTTTAGGGTTGTTTTAGTGTGCCGGTTTTCCCGCCCTCCCCCGATTTACGCGATTTTAAAAAAAACAAAACCGCGACGATCCGATTCCCTCCCCCCCCAGCCAAAATCGATCGTTAAGACGATCGATCACACGATTCACATCTCTATTAATTACCGTAATAGCATTTATGGATTTTTCCTCTAGGAAATTATCCAAACCTTTTTTTTAAACTCATTTATGCTAACTGCTGTAACCACATCTTCTGGCAATGAATTCCAGAGCTTAACTATGCATTGAGTGAAAAATAATTTTCTTTGATTTGTTTTAAATGAGATACTTGCAAACTTTATGGAGTGCCCCTGGTCCTATTATCTGAGAGAGTAAATAACCAATTTACTTTAACTTCAAGTCCTTTCATGATTTTGTTGACTTCTATCATATCCCCCATCATTCATCTCTTCTCCAAACTGAACAGCCCTAACTTCTTTAGTCTTTCTTTATACAGCAGCTGTTCCATGCTCCTTATCATTTTGGTCACCATTCTTTGCACTTTCTTTAGTGCAGCTATATCCTTTTTGAGATGTGGTGACCAGAATTGCACACAGTATTCAAGGTACGGTCTCACCATGGAGCGATACAGAGGCATTATGACATCCTATGTTTTATTTGCCATTCCCTTCCTAATAGTTCCCAAAATTATGTATGCTTTTTTGGTTGCCACAGCACAATGAGCTGACGATTTCAATGTATTATCCACTATGACACCTAGATAACTTACCTGGGAGGTACCTCCTAAGATAGAACCTAACATTGTGTAACTACAGCAAGACTTATTTCTCCCTATATGCATCAATGTGCACTTCTCCATGTTAAATTTCATCTGCTGTTTGGGAGCCAGTCTCGCAAAGTCCTCCTGCAATTCATCACAATCCAATTGAGATTTAACTATTCTGAATAATTTTATGTTATCCGCAAATTTGATCACCTCACTCATTGAACCCCTTTCCAGATCATATATATATATTAAAAAGCACCGGTCCAAGTACAGATCCCTGAGGCATTCCACTACCTTTTTCCACTATGAAAACTGACCATTTAATCCTGGTCTTTTTCCTGTCTTTTAACCAGCTTGAAATCCAAAAAAGGACATCGCCTCCTATCCCATAACTTTTTAATTTTCTTAGAAGCCTCTTATGTGGGATTGTCAAATGCCTTCTGAAAATCCAAATACACCACATCTATCGGGTTCACCTTTTTCCACATGTTTTTTCACCCCTTCAAAAAAATGTAGATTTGTGAGGCAAGACTTCCATTTGGTAAATCCATGTTGGTTGTGTACCATCAAACCATGTCTATCTAAATGTTTTATGATTTTATACTTTATAATATTTTCCTAGCACTGGTCAGGCTCATCAGTCTATAGTTTCCCAGATCACTACTGGATTCCTTTTTGAATTTAGGGGTTACATTGGCCATCTTCCAGTCTTCGGGTACAGAAGATGATTTTAATGATACGTTACAAATTAATTGAAATAAGTCTGAAATTATTTTTTAGTTCTTTCAGAACCCTGGGATGTATACCATCCAGTCCAGGTGATTTACTACTCTTTCATTTGTCAATCAGGCCTACCACATCTTCCAGGTTCACTGTGATTTGGTTCAGTTGATCTGAATCACCCATGAAACCCTAAGCAAAGAAACTGTTTAATCTTTCCATGATGGCCTTATCTTCTCTAAGTGCTCCTTTAACCCCTTGCTCATCCAACCAACTCCCTCGCAGGCTTTCTGCTTTGGATATATTTAGAACAGTTTTTATCGTAAGTTTTTGCCTCTGTGGCCAACTTCCTTTCAAATTCTCTTAACTTGTCTTATCAATGTCTTACTTTTAATTTGCCAATGCTTATGCTTTATCCAATTTTCTTCGGATGGATCCTTCTTCCAATTTTTGAATGAAAATCTTTTTGATAAAATAGCCTCTCTTACCTCACCTTTTAACCATTCTGGTAATCATTTTGCCTTTCTTCCACCTTTTTTAATGCATGGAATACATCTGGTTTGTGCTTCTAGGATGGTAATTTTTAACAATGCCTATGCCTGTTACATACTTTTACCTTTGTAGCTTTACCTTTAAGTTTTTTTCCCCAACTATTTTTCTCATTTTAGCAAAGTTTCCCTTTTGAAAGTTTAATGCTGGAGCCGTAGATTTACTCACTGTCCCCTTTCCAGTCATTATTTCAAATGTAATCATATGATCATAATTGCCAAGCAGCCCCACCATCATAACCCCTCTCACCAAATCCTGTGCTCCACTAAAAATTAGATCTAAAATTGTTTCCTCTCTCATTGGTTCCTGAACAAATTGCTCCATAAAAATGTCATTTATTCCATCCATTATCATTAGCAATTTTGATCACCTCACTTATCCCATTTTTAGGTAATTTATAAATATTTTAAAAAGCAGTGGTCTCAGTACAGATCCCCGAGTCACTCCACTATTCACTCTCTATTGAGAAAATTGAACATTTCATCCTACTCTGTTTTTTTAATCTTTTAATTAGTTCTCAGCCCACAATAGAACATTGTCTCCTATTCTATGACATTTAATTTCCATGAGTCTCTCATAAGGTACTTTGTCAAACACCTTCTGAAAATCCAGATGCACTATATCAACTGGCTCACCTTTATCTACATGTTTAATCATGTCTTTAAAAAAAGTATCTGATTGTTGAGGCAAGACTTCCCTTGGCTAAATCAATGTTGGGTGTGTCATTAAACTATATCTATATGTTCAGTAATTGTGTTCTTTATAATAGTTTCAACCATTTTTCCCAGCACTGACATCAGACTTGCCAGACTGTACTTTCCTGGATTACCTCTAGAACCCTGTTTTAAAACTATTACATTGCTCACCCACCAATCTTCAGGTACTCTGGCTGATTTTAATGATAGTTTACAGATTACTAATAGTCTGTTTGTAATTTCATTTTTCAGTTATTTTAGCACTCTGGGAGGTAAATTATCTAACCCAGGTGATTTACTACTCTTTAGTTTGTCAATTTGCCCTATTATATCTGCCAAGTTCACTGAGATTTGTTTAAATTCTTCTGAATTATCAGCTTTAAATATCACTTTTGGCATGGGTATCTGCCATACATCTTCCTTAGTAAAGACCAAAGCAAAGAATTTATTTAATCTCTCAGTTTTGACCTTGCCCTCCCTTGATCATCTAATGGTCCAGCTGACTCACTTGTAGGCTTTTTGCTTTGAATGTACCTAAAAAGATTTTATTATGAGCTTTCCTTTCACAACAAGCTGCTTGCCAAATTCTGTCTTTGCTTTTCTTATCAATTCTTAGCATATACCTTGCCAGTACTTATGTTGTCTCCTGTTATCTTCATTCAGAACATTTTCCAAAAGATGTTATTTTGAATAGAATAGACTTTCTTACCTCTTCTTTTAACTCTGCTGGCATTTCTTTGGCCTCCCTTCCACCTTTTTCAATGCATGGAATACATCTGGTCTGGGCTTCCAAGATGGCATATGTAAACATTGTTCATGCCTGATGATGTTCCTTTCAGTTTTTCATGCCAGTTGTTCCTTTCAGTTTTTATTAACCATTTTCCTCCTTTAATCATAGTCTCCCATAGTCTCCTCACCCCATTTATCAAGTCAAATTTGATCATGTTATGATCACTGTTACCAAGTGGACTCAACAGTTACATCTCGCATCAAATCATGTGTTCCATTAAGGACTGGATCTAAAGTAGCTTCCCCTCTTGTCAGCTCTTATAGCAGCAGCTCCATGAAACAATCATTTATTTCATCTAGAAACTTTATCTTATGAGCATGTCATAAGGTGACATTTATCCAGTCAATACTGGGGTAATTGAAATCACCCATTATTACTATATGCTAATTTTGTTAGCTTCCTTAATTTCTATTGATATGTCATCATCTGTCTGTTCATTCTGGCTAGGTGGATGGTAGTACACTCCCATTGATATTCTCTTCCCTTTCTTTCATTAAATTTCTATCCATAAAAATTCTACAGTGCACTTGTTTCCTGCAGAACTTTTATCTATGTCTGCTTTAACATATAGCATCACCAGTCCACAATTTGATCTATCCTATCATTTTAATATAATGTATATCTTGATATCAGTGTCCCATTGGTTATCCCCCTTCCACCAGGTCTCTTAGATGTCAATTATATCTACTCTCCCATCTTATTTTTTAGAATTCTAACTTTTGTATACAGACATTTCAAAGTATATTTTTTGTTTGTATTAACAACCTGCTTATCAGTTGACAGGAATAATTTGGAATCTTTGTGCTCTGTCTACTCTTTTCTTAAAGGCACCTGGGCTACTTTAGCATTTATTGCAACCTCTTTATCAGGATACCCTAACCTTCCTGTTTTGTTAGTATCCTATAAAGATACATCATTCCAAAACCATATACTTCTGAGTGACTGTTGGCTTTTCCTCATCTAGTTTAAAAGCTGCTTTCCTTTTTAAAAGTTAGTACCAGCAACCTGGTTCCACTCTGGCACTAACTTTCATATTATCCCATCCATTTTTACCTTTTTATCATCCCTCATTCTCTGACTAACTCTCCCTAAGAACATAAAATGCCATACTGGGTCAGACCAAGGGTCCATCAAGCCCAGCATCCTGTTTCCAACAGTGGCCAATCCAGGCCATAAAAACCTGTTAAGTACCCCAAAACTAAATCTATTCCATGTTACCATTGCTAGTAATAGCAGTGGTTATTATCTAAGTCAACTTAATTAATAGCAGGTAATGGACTTCTTATTTAAGGGACTATGCAATAAAACTTGCACAAAACCAATTTTAGTATAGGTCTGCTAAAGTTGACTTGATTAAAAGTCACTTAGGCCTGGATTTATCAAATTGCACTAAATATCACATGCAATATGAAACAGGGTGTCTTTTATGGTAATAGGTTGTTTATCGCAAAGTGTGCTATCATAGCACTTCGCATAGGTATTGCCGCAAATTGTGATAACTTTCGCACTTTGAGGTAAGTGTCAGAATTGTTGTAATTCCTACCTACAACCACTGGGGAGGGAGAGAGAGAGAGAGAGAGAGACTAGTCTATCCATAATGCCCTCATACTAGGTAGGTATTTATACCTCTATATGAGGCCCACCTAGTTACTCAAGATGAGGTTTAGGTATTAGTGCAGGGGTTAGGGGCCACTTTGACATTCAGAGTGAGACATTCGAACAGAACAGTGCTCTCTTGTGAAGATTTGATGACCTTCAGAGTGAGGAAACTCACCCAAAGATGAGATTTGTGCTTGATGGACTCTCTACCTGGGTAACATCAAGCTAGGTTGAGAGAACACTGCACAAATCTCATCTTTGGGTGAGTTTCCTCACTCCGAAGGTCATCAAATCTTCATAAGAGAGCAGTGTTCTGTTCGTATGTCTCACTGAATGTCAAAGTGGCCCCTAAACCCTGCACTAATACCTAAATCTCACCTTGAGGAGCAAGGTGGGCCTCATAAAGGTATAAATACCTACCTAGTATGAGGGTGTTATGGCTAGTCTTTCTCTCTCTCTCATACGAGGGCCCTGATAGCTAGGCTGTCTCTCCAGCAGCTTAAATTACTAGAAACGCTATTTGCAAAAACATCAAAGCCATATTGCACAGTGTAACAATTCCTCTGGTCATGGACTTCAAGCTGTCTCTCCAGATCCAGTCTTGGAGGAGCTTTCCTGGCCACTTGAAAAACTCAATTAGCAGTCATTTTCAATTTTTCTCTACAAGTCTCCAGGCAGGGTTTGAACCTTCCCAGGCCTGGTTGGAAGGCAGATGCCCTCCCCGCTGATCCAGCAGCTTAACTAACAAAGGCTGGCTTCAAAAGTTCATCTTAAGTCTCTAGCCTTGTTTTTCAGTCCTCTGTGCCATCCAAGAGAAAACAAAACTCAGTCTCAATACATTCTCATAAAGTCAAAGTCTGGCCCAATGGGCCTAACTGCCACCTCCCACCGTACCTCTGGGATATCACACTTGTCCCAAGAGATACAACCACCCACTTGGCAGTTCCTGGTGAAGTATCCTTAAAGTAAGTAAATCCAAACAAATAGGAGCTTTTTGTAGGCACAAGCTCACCTTCTTTGTGATCACAGTTGCCGTCCTTCTTCACGTACAGCTGTAGCGGGAACATCCAGACTCAAAGTCTCCCAGAATAAAAAGGTAACAAGGTCCTTCCTCCTCAGTCCCTAGCAGGAGACTGAGACTGCTCTGCTAGGGAGTCCTTTTTATACTGTGTATACTCCTCCTCCAGTAGTACGGATTGGCTTGTGGGGCCCCACCCTCTGTTTGGCCATCCCCCTGTAGCCAGGGATTGGCTTCTGGAGCTCCAACCTTTATTTCCCAGACCTGTGGCTTTTCTGTCTCTATAGTTACCGGGGGAAGGAACTAGGGTTCTTCCTTGGCTTGGTGTCGCTGTCTTTTTTCTTCCCCCCCCCCCCCTTTTCTAGGACTTTTGGTTCCGGTGTTTTTAGCCAATATCTCTGGATTGGGACATAGACCCCGTTGCACACGGCTTAACGCAAATGAAAAAGGTGTAATTAAAGCCATGCAATATGGCTTCGCAAAATTGTGAAGCCAGCCCACTTGGTCACAAATCCTGCCCAAACTCCTCCTCTTTTTCTGATTTACATCGCACATTGCGATATGGTGCTTTCGCATGTGGTAAAGGCATTTTTGCATGCATTAAAGGTTCTTAACGCATGTAAAAATGTCATATAGCACTTTAATAAATTACCCCCTTAATGAGCATTGCAAAAAGATTAGCATGCTTGAAATAAAAAAATGTCAGAAATAACATGCTCACTATTCTCATGCACAGAAACCTACAAAATGCATTGGCTAAATATTGTGAGCTTGAAACTCACCGAGGGAATGCTAAATAATGAGCACACTAAACTGAGTATGCTTAGTTCTATTTTCCTCTTGGTTCCTCATGCTTGCTTCCAAAGAGTATACAAATAGGGTTGCTACATTGTGATTAGTGGTCATTGCAGAGGGAAGAAATGGGAGAGTAAGTGAGAATGTCAAAGGAGGGCAGAGTTCTAGGAAAAAAAACTGACATGACTGTGTGTTTAGACCCCTCTGTCTTATATGGCAGTAAAGATATTTAGATAATGATGTCAGAGGACTTGGTTAAGGATAGAAGAAAGCATGAAAGGGGAAAATCCAAGGAGAAAGCAAGCTGCCCCTGGAACATCTGACCTTTCCCCCTCTATGACCACTCTACAATATAGGTATCACAATGGCTGCACCACGCAGATTGCTATTGCCTCAAAGCTCAGAGAAATTAGATTTGCATTTAAACTAAAACAATTTTTCAGCTCAAAAAGCTTTTTAGGATCAGACTGCATTTCATCCTCAAATGTCTACAGTGAACTTTGGCTATATTAACAATGTGAACAATGGCAAAGACTTTTGTCTTCTGGAAAGTTATTGCTTGTAAATAAATTTGCCATGTGTAAAGAAATGTGGATTTATGATTAAAGTGCTCAAGTATGTGTTAGTGTCTCCTGTGTCAGCTCCCCTCCCCCCCCTTATATTTCTTCCTTCTTCTTCATATAGCCCCTTCCTGCTGGTGTATTATGATCGCTTACTTTGTATATTTAGGAAGGGAGGAAATGGACTGGGGGACCCAGTGTCTAGTCACTTGGTTCCATGGGAGCTCCTCTGCATAGGAGGTCCCCTGCTGTTTTGACTAGCCTGGTATTGGGCTAGTCCTCTGAATGTCTGCAGTGCTCAGTAACAAGACTAACCATAGCAATAATAGCAAGGATCCTAAGAAACATGCCAGTACCTTGGAACTTCTCTATTTCCATACCAGTCTGAAACCCCTATGTCTTGTACATTGTGAAGTCTGTAATAATGCTTGAAGAGTTTTTGTGATGTGACACTGCTTTGTTTGAGAAGACCTGTTTGTGGATTGAATATGTGTATGTGTGTGAAAATTCCCTTGGAATGTGTGTATTAGCTGTGGCAAAGAGAAATGTGGCCAAATATATTTATTCCCTAGGCATTATGTATCCTGCACAATTGTACAGGATTATCTTCTACTTTTCAGGCCTTCTTGTTCTGCCCCCACAGTGTCACTTTGTGTCTTTAGATATTGCTTAGCTTCGAGTCTCTGCATGTTGTAGAGCTCTTTTTCCTTATCAGTTATTGTTTATTGTTGAATGTTTCTGAGCTCCCTATTGGTTCTATTTCTGTTTTGCTCTGTTTTTCTTTCTATGTTCTTTTGTCTCTTCCTATTGGTCTCTTGACCCAAGGAATGCCTGAGATAATTTCTTTCCTGTAGACACTTTCAGTTATAAGAAGGCTCTTGACAGGCTAACAGCTTGTTCTTCTCTTCTGGACTGAGAGGCATCTTCTTTTCACCTCTTATATACTATAAACCCACACCTACTGTCAGCTTTCAATTAAACTAATTACAGCTGTATCAGTCCAACCTGTTCTTCTACTCTGTGAGTGTTGAACTGTTCTTCATTGAAATCAATGTTTTTGATGAACAAAAACTATCTGATATCTGCAGCTGGAGTAGAGATTTAACTGGCTGTCTAGGGGTTCAAGCTAGACATCGAATGCTGAGGGTAGTAGACCTCTGTTTCCAGTTAGCTGAGCCTTCTCAAGAGTATACTCTGTTTAGTGTAATCATGCTATTTAGTTTTCCTTTGCTAAGTAAGTCAGCACCATATCTTAGCAGGTATTAAATTGTATGGAGAGTGAGTATATATCACACAATTTAACATGAGCTCATTAACCTCTCATTTGCATATGATATATCATCATTTGAATGTGCAGACTTGCTCGTACTAACATCTTCTATGATCCCTTTAACATGCATATATTTCTATTTTTGCCATGCACAAGAGGGCCTTAATAGGCATGCTAAAGTTCATTGCATAGGCTCCTTAATCTCATTTATCCTTCCTCAGACCCCTCTCTGCTCCATATCCTTTATTTCTAGATCTTCTCCCTTATTTCTGTCCTTAATACTTCATCTCTATTTCTCTATCCAAATCCATATTCCTATCTCATCCTTATTGGATTTCCTACACATTGCTGAGAAAATGAAATAAAAACTTAGAATGCCAGAGATCCTGCCTGTTTTCTTTGGATTGCATTAATGGGCTATAGGGAACCATCGGTATACTCTTTATAATAATAATGATTTAAAAACTTGTTAAATCTACTCATCTAATGCGGTACCAGTTATGGCTATGAAATTCTAATGCACAGGCCTTATATCCTCTAACATGGCATATTTAGAAAATTTTAAAAACATGATTGATGACATGAAATTTAATGATTTATTGCATAGTCTATTCAAAAGTAAGGATATATTTATAAATAGATATAAGCACTTCTGACCAAAATATGAGGACTAAAAGAAAGAAAAACATTACAAAATTTCAGAGATGGTGTTCAAAGACATATCAAAATTATAATTCTTTATTCTGGTAGCTAGTCCCACTGAATATCCAGTAACAAAACTAACAGAGGGCAATGTTTTATTGTAAATTCAGATCAATAAAGTATGGATCGTGATTATTTTGGCAATTATATACCACCCTAAACCAGAATACATTAGAACAAATCAGCATAAATTATAGCATGTCGATTACCCCCAAAAATGTTCATATAAAATACACTGCAAGGAAAGGCAATCTCTTTTTGTGTATTCTTATCATATTCATATCAGAAATACCTTTTATATCCCAAAACAATCTTAATTATACTGTAAACACCAGAATCAAATGACTTAGCTTAAACATACAAGTGAGGTCTACATCCTGACATAGCTTAATTTTGCCATCCTTATGATTCCAACCTTGGGGGAACACTGACAGGCTTTTTATTTATTTATTTATTTAGTTTTTGTTGTTTTTTTTTTGGGGGGGGGTGTTCCACCACATCTCCAGCAGTATCTACTCAAACTTCAAAAGAAAAACATAAACTTTTGGGGGTCACTTTCGAAATGATTTACGTGTGCAAACGTAGCATATATCATAGCAATTATCCCAGGACAAGCAGGATGCTAGTCCCTCACATATGGGTGACGTCACTGGATGGAGGCCTATCACGGAAAACTTTCTGTCAAAGTTTCTAGAAACTTTTGACTGGCACACTAAGCCTACTGAGCATGCCCAGCATGCCATGATTCCCTGATCCACAGGGGTCTCCCTTCAGTCTTCTTTTTTTCCATGCTGCTATTAGCCTCATGGGTAAGGAGCCCTATGTGGTAAATTCACACTCAGAAAAAGTTACAAATTTTTCAGAAAAAGTTATTCCACTGTAGGGGTCTCCCTTTTTTTCACCACCGGTGAGTAAAACAATTTTTCCGGTTGATACCGTTAACTAAATTTCCAGTCAGAAGGTCGTCGACAGCTGTCCAGCCTTCGACATGGCTACCGGGTTTAAAAAATGCCCGAATTGAACTCACACTATGTCCATAACAGACCTGCACACTGAATGTGTGCTATGTCTGGGCGAGAGACACAACGTATCAACATGCCCGAAATACGCTGAAATGACACCGAAGGGCAGATGAGCTCATATGGAGAAGATGGAGCATCTTTTCCATCCTCAATTGCTACCACCGACTTTGACTTCAATGCAATCGTCTCTGGCTGGAGCGGTAAAAAAATTGGTATTGAAAACTCGACGTTGTCTGGACGAAATCGGTGACTGACCATCTCCGACCCCTTCTTGGTCATCTATAAAATCAACCTCGATACTTGAAACAAAGAGCGCCGAGCATCGAGTGAAACACCGGCATCACCATCGAAGACCTCTGGATCCAGATTCTGGCATGATGCCCGGAGTTCCTTTGACGTCTATTGAACCAACTCCTTAGAAACCCCAGATGAGTCATCGATGCCCTTGAGGCCTATGACTCCCAGGTGATCCCCACCGATATCGGTGCCAGGTACAGTGCCACCACAGGGACCTGTGGAAGGGCCGATTTCACCTTCACTGCCACACCCTATAGCTGCTCTGACTTCACCAGCTATAAGGGCGGAACTGGACAGATATATTTATTTATTTATTTATTTATTTAAAAACTTTTATATACCGGTATTAGTATGCATACATCATACCAGTTTACAATGTAACTTTAAAGGTAGAAATTACAATGAACAGGGAGGGCGAACAAGGAGGAGTATACAAAGAGCAGGAGGTGGAGGAATTAAAGCAATAAATAAAAACTGCAACGGACTATTTACAGGAATATACAAGGCGTAGGCAAGATACTTGCAGAAGTCGGTGTACTTAATCAGGGTAGGCTTGTTGGAAGAGCCATGTTTTAAGTTTTTTTCTGAACTTGGCGTAACATGGCTCTAGCCTGAGAGTGGTAGGGAGGGTGTTCCATTGTTTAGGGCCTGCAATGGATAGTGCACGGTCCCTAGTAGAGGAGAGGTGGGCTTTTTTCAAAGGGGGAATGGAGAGGGTGCCTTTGTTGACAGTGCGAGTGGGTCGTTCAGTGCGTATAGGACGAAAGGGTTCATCCAACCAATTGGAATTGTGCGAGTGGATGGACTTGTGCACTATGGTTAGAATTTTGAAGAGAATTTGGGATGCGATGGGGAGCCAGTGGAGTTCTTTGAGTATTGGGGTAATGCGATCAGCTTTCCTTGAGTTGGTGATGACCCTGGCGATGGTATTCTGGAGCATTTGTAAGGGCTTGGTGGTGGAGGAGGGTAGGCCAAGGAAGAGGGCATTACAGTAGTCCAGCTTTGAGGAAAGGGTGGCTTGGACGACGGTGCGGAAGTCATGATAGTGGAGGAGGGGTCTGAGTTTCTTCAGGATGTGAAGCTTGAAGAAACCTTCTTTGAGGATGGAGTTGATCTGTTTTTTGAGATTGAGTTGTTGATCTATGATAACCCCAAGGTCTCTTACTGTGGGTTGGGGTGTTATGACGTTGAAAGCTGGATCGTTGGAGATCGGTGGTTTGGGAGGGAGGTGAGGAGAGATAAGGAGCAGCTCTGTTTTGGAGGAGTTTAGAGCGAGGTGGATGTTGGTGAGGAAGTCATTGATGTTGGCAAGACATGTGTTCCAGAAGGCAAGGGCATCTGAGAGAGAGTTGTGAATGGGAATGACGATTTGAACGTCATCTGCATAGAGGTAGAATTTGAGGCCGAGGTCTGTGAGGAGCTGACATAGAGGTGTGAGATAAATGTTGAAAAGGGTGGAGGAGAGGGAGGAGCCTTGTGGGACACCTTGAGACAAGGGATAGAGTGTGGAGTTGGCGTTTCCTATCTTGACGGAGAACTTTCTATTAGATAAGTAGGATTTAAACCATAGTAGGGCTAGGCCTGAGATGCCTATTTCGGATAGCCGGTTGATGAGGAGGTTATGGTTGATGGTATCAAAGGCAGCTGAGATGTCGAGTAGGGCGAGGAGGTAACAGTTGCCTCGGTCCATGCCTATGAGTAAGTGGTCCGTGAGGGAGAGCAGGAGGGTTTCTGTATTGAGGTATTTACGGAAGCCGTATTGGGCTGGATGCAGAATGTTGTTGCTTTCTAGATATTCTGTAAGTTGGATGTTTACAATCTTTTCCATAATTTTGGATAGGAAGGGCAGGTTAGAGATAGGGCGGAAGTTAGCGGGGTCTTTAGGGTCTAGTGTTGGTTTTTTTAGGAGGGGCTTGACAATGGCTTGTTTAAGAGCATCTGGGACAGAGCCTGAAGAGAGGGAGGAGTTTATGATGTCTGCGATGGGTTTGGATATAGTGTTCGGGATGGAGAGGAGGGATTTTGTGGGAATGGTGTCTGAAGGGTGGGAAGCTGGTTTAAGTTTTCTGAGAATAGATTCCACTTCTTTAGCGGAAGTCAGGTCAAGGGTTTGGAGGGTGGGTGAAGTGGGGGAAGGTTGGAGGGAGGGGGAAGGGGAGGTGGATGGAGAAGGGTGTTGAAATCTGCGGAGGATGTTGGTGATTTTTGTGAGGAAATACTGGGCGATTTCTTCGCTCTTAGTGGAGGCATCATTCTCAGGGATAGTGGGCTGAGAGGATTTGGTGAGGTTGGCAACATAATTGAAAAGGGCTTTCGGGTTGTACATGTATTGGTGGATCTTAGCTGAAAAGTAGTCTCTTGGCAATGGTATCAGCCATTTCTTTAACAAAAGTCTATATCCGCCAGGTGGTTTGAGATGCTATCCGAGAGCTACCTTCGATGCCAGCACCAGCGCTGATTCCACCTTCGATGCCAGTTCCATCACTGGTGTTGATTCCATTACCGACACCGATTCCATCGCCGGCTCAGAGTCCATCACTGATGCCAGCCCCTTCGCCGGCACTACTGCCTGTACCGATGCCGATGCCAGATCTGTCGCTGTTGGCACCAATACTTGCCAAGTTGGACACTCTTATTGATGCCATTCCGGTGCAGCCATTAGATGCTCCGATGCCACGGCCCACAGATGAATATATATCGAAGACTTTACCGATGCCTGAACCAACACCAGGTCCATCGGGAGTTTCTCATCCAAACCTTCTTTCTCTCCTTTAATCCCATCAAGGTCACCGATGAAACCATCGATGCCCTCAATACTATCTTTCCATCCTCCTTCGACTTCTCCACATTGACCTTCCTCGGACACCTGGGATGATACAGGCACAGATACATCATTGGATGATGTCCTATCAGATCCCTCACCTCCAGAAGAAAGGAGAAGGTCCACTCCAGAGGACCTCTCTTTTTCTACTTTTGTTAAAGAAATGGCTGATACCATCCCTTTCCAGTTAGTGGCGGAGGAAGATATCAGACAAAAAACTCTAGAAGTTTTACAATTTGTGGATCCACTGAAAGAAGTTCTTGCAATGCCAGTGCATGAGGTGCTCGTGGACCTCCAACACAGGTTATGGGAACACCCTTGTACCATACCACCTGTCAATAAATAGACTGATGCCACCTATTTGATACAGCACAATCCAGGGTTTCAGAAGCCTCAGCTTCCCCACCAATCTGTGGTGGTGGAATCGGCCCAAAAGAAATCTAAAAGAATCAAGCCACATTCATCTACTCCTCCTGGGAAGGAGCACAGATTTTTAGACACCATTGGACGAAAGATGTTCCAAGGCTCAATGCTGGTTTCTAGAATTGTGTCATACCAGCTTTATGTGATACAATACCAACGTAATCTATGGAAACAGCTTCCCCAACAGTTCCAGGATTCTTTCAATAACATCATTTATAAAGGCTTGGAAGCTGGAAAGCATGAGGTCCCAGGAGCCTATGATAGTTTTGAAACATCATCCCGGATGGCTGCAACGGGTATTAGTGCTCGCAGATGGGCCTGGTTGAAGGCCTCAGACCTTAAATCAGAGATACAAGAAAAGCTCGCAGACCTCCCTTGTACGGGAGATAATCTCTTTGGAGACAAGGTATGTGAAGCTGTATCACAACTCAAAGAGCACTCGGAAACTCTACATCAGCTTTCCTCTGTTTCGGCAGAATCACAGTCCTCTGCACGCAGACCTCCCAGGAAAGAATCAAAAAAGCCATATTACAGGCCACGGAGTTACTATCCCCCAGCACCCCATGGTAGGTCATCAAGACCTGTGCAAAGAGCCCAAATATGACAACCAAGAGCACCTAGGGACCAGCCTCCACCCCAGGCAGGCCCGGCTTCGGGGTTTTGAAATCTCGCAAGAGAACAGAAGCCTTTCCACCAATCTGACCCCAACTCTACCTGTAGGTGGTCGGATAGCCTTTTTTCATCAAAATTGGTCGCACATCACCACCGACCAATGGGTACTCTCAATCATATCTCACAGTTACCATCTTGACTTTCTAATTGTACCAAATGATACTCCACCCAGCTCATTTTGGACAACTCAAAATCATTCTACGCTTCTACAAAAATAATTGTCCACCCTTCTGAGAGCCAGGGCCGTGGAACCAGTTCCCCGACCTCAGCAGGGCAGAGGATTCTACTCCCGATATTTCCTCATTCCAAAGAAAACAGAAGGCCCACGTCCCATATTAGACCTCCAGAAACTCAACAAATTCTTGTGGAAAAAAAAGTTCAGAATGGTATCCTTAGGCACCATGCTACCTCTACATCAAACAGGAGATTGGCTCTGTTCTCTGGATCTTCAAGATGCTTACTCTCACATTCCAATATTCCCTCCTCATCACAAGTATCTATGCTTCCTGGTGGGACATCAGTATTTCCAGTACCGAGTTCTACCATACGGGCTTGCCTCAGCGCCTCAAGTGTTCACAAATTGCCTGGCGGTTGCAGTGGTCCAGTTACACAAGGAAAGTGTACACATTTTTCCCTACCTGGACGACTGGCTCATCAGAAGCCACTCAAGACAAGGAGCTCTCAACTTTCTCAAGCTCACAATCAATCTACTCCATTCGTTGGGATTCCTAATCAACTACCAGAAATCCCATTTCATACCATCTCGCCTATTGCAATTCATTGGAGCAGACTTAAACACCATAACGTCAAGAGTTTCCTTCCAAAAGTCTGTGCAGAGACACTCTCCTCATTAGCAAAATCTCTATGCACAAAGACACATGTGACAGCCCATCAGTTCCTAACTCTGCTCGGCCACATGGCCTCCAAAGTTCATGTCACTCCTATGGCCAGATTAGCCATGAGGATCACCCAATGGACGTTGAGCGCACAGTGGATACAAGCATTTCAACCACTGTCATCTCCAATTCAAATAACTCAAAAACTACGCTCCTCTCTCCTCTGGTGGGTGAACATGGACAACTTGCTCACAGGCCTACCTGTCCAACAGCCAATTCCGCAAGTAACTTTAACTACCGAAGCATCCACCTTAGGGTGGGAAGCACACATAGGAAATCTCCAAACTCAAGGTACTTGGATGAAACTCGAAGCAACATTTCAAATCAATTTCCTAGAGCTTCGAGCTATACATTATGTGCTACATGGTTCAAGGACTACCTTTCTCACAAGACTGTTCTGATACAGACAGACAACACAGTAGCCATGTGGTCTCTGAACAAGCAAGGAGGTATAGGCTCATATCTCCTTTTTCAAGAAGCAGCACAAATTTGGGACTGGGCCCTGACACATTCAATGTTTCTCCAGGCCACTTATCTAGCAGGCATACACAACGTCCTTGCAGACCACCTCAGTCGTCAGTTCCAACCGCACGAGTGGTCCCTGGATCCTTTAGTAGCGACCAGGATATTTCAACGTTGGGGTAAACCAACAGTGGACCTCTTTGCATCTGAGCTGAATCGCAAAGTAAACAAATTCTGCTCCCTATCCCATCAGACCAACAAGTTTTCCAGGGACGCCTTTGCGCGCCCCTGGAATTCAGGCCTTTTATATGCGTATCCCCCGATACCGCTAATAACCAAAACTCTAGTGAAGCTACAACAGGAAAAGGGGTCCATGATACTCATAGCCCGGTATTGGCCTTGACTAGTATGGTTTCCCATACTCCTCGATCTCTTGATCAGGGAACAAATTTACCTGGGCACAGCACCCACTCTCATAACTCAGGATCAGGGCCGGTTGCACCATCCCAACCTTCAATCCCTATCTCTAATGGCCTGGATGTTGAAAGCTTGATCTTGCAACCACTCAATCTTTCAACTAATGTCTCTCAAGGGCTTGTAGCTTCACGTAAGCCTTCCACACAAAAAAACTATCATTCTAAGTGGACAAGATTCACCAAATGGTGTGCATAGAAAGGTATTGACCCTTTTTCCTGCCCCACATCATTTTTATTAGATTATCTTTGGCACCTTTCAGACTCAGGTCTCTAGACCTCATCAGTAAGAGTACATCTCAGTGCAATCTCAGCGTACCATAATACAATCAGGGATGCACCTATCTCAGTGCAGCCCCTTGTCAGTAGGGAGGAGTTTAATTCATCTAAAACTTCCATTGTGGCCACCAATCACACTATGGGTCCTTAATGTAGTACTAACAAGGCTCATGCGTTCTCCCTTTGAACCCATTGATTCCTGTGATGTTAAATTTCTTACATGGAAAGTTCTCTTCCTAGTAGCTATTACATCTGCTAGAAGGGTTAGTGAGTTATAAGCACTTATCACATACTCACTTTATACAAAATTCCTACATGACCGGGTGGTACTCCATACTCACCCAAAATTCCTTCCTAAGGTAGTTATGGAATTCCATTTGAATCAGTCCATAGTCTTGCCCATATTCTTTCCAAGGTGTCACTCTCACCAAGGTGAAAGAATTTTGCACACCTTAGACTGTAAATAGGCACTGGCATACTACCTAGACCGTACTGCAGTCAATAGGAAATCCACCCAACTCTTTGTTTCTTTTGATAAAAACAAACCAGGCAAAGCAGTGGGCAAACAAACTCTCTCCAATTGGCTTGCAGATTGTATAGAGTTCTGCTATGAAAAAGCAGGCCTTCCTCTCCAAGGGTGAGTAAAGGCACATTCAGTAAGAACAAGTCAACCTCAGTAGCACACTATCGTTCAGTGCCAATAGTTGACTTATGTAAAGCTGCAACTTGGAGTTTTCTTCACACCTTTGTAGCTCACTACTGTTTGGACAAAGAAGGAAGAAAGGATTCAGCCTATGGACAATCTGTCTTAAAGAACTTGTTTCCAGCATAATCCCAACTCCTTCTGCATTCAACCTGCTGTGATTTTAGGCTGCCTCATTTGTTTTTTCCAACAGTTCACCAGTTATTGTGCCTGTTGCACAAGTTGTTCCCTGTTGGTCCCCTACAAAATGATTCAGCCATAGCTTGCTAATCACCCATATGTGAGGACTAGCATCCTGCTTGTCCTGGGATAAAGCAAAATTGCTTACCTTGTAATAGGTGTTATCCCAGGACAGCAGGATGTAGTCCTCACGAAACCCACCCAACACCCCGCGGAGTTGGGTCCAATACGTTTATTATTTTATTTTTGGCTAAAGCTTATTGCTACAAACAAGACTGAAGGGAGACCCCTGTGGATCAGGGAATCATGGCATGCTGGGCATGCTCAGTGTGCCAGTCAAAAGTTTCTAGAAACTTTGACAGAAAGTTTTCCGTGATAGGGCTCCGTCCAGTGACGTCACCCATATGTGAGGACTACATCCTGCTGTCCTGGGATAACACCTATTACAAGGTAAGAAAATTTGCTTTTTCAAAAGCCCACTTATGCATGTAAAGTGCATTTATGCATGTAGAATCCAGTTTTATACATGTAAATCCTTTTGGAAATTACCCCCCTAAAGGAGGCTTTTGAAAATTGCTACAGTATATACCATAGAATTGTCCATAGGTTTTATGCGTGTAAATATATTTCAAGCATATTAATGGGCTTTTGAAAATTGCTACAATAATATTTTATATTTAGGCATGTAACTGCTTTGAAAATTACCTCCACTGTATTTATGACCAGCAAATCAGCATATATGGATAAGGCTCACATCACCTATAAAAAGGTAAAAGATTTTATAATGTAGTAGTACATGCTATAGCAACTTATTCCTTCAAAAGCCTGCTAGAATTAGCCAGTGAATCAAGCAAAGTAACTCATCCAATGTGTCCAGGCAAAAGCCAGGAAACAATTTGATAAAATATAGGTTTTTAATGAGCCAGTTTATTAAGCTGTGTTGCAAAATTCATCTAGAAATGTCCATGAGATGTATTTTCTTGATTTTATCTATATCTATGCCTATCTATAAAAGGAAAACTTTGGTGCTTTTCTCAGCTAGAGTAGCTATTTGGATATTAATGAATCAGCACTGGAACCACATGGACAGCATTTGAGCTAATAAAAATATAGTTTCCTATAGTAAACTGTGGAATCCTTTGTGTCCTGTGAATGTCATTAGCATCAAGGAAGGTTTATTATGTGGTACCTATTGCTTGCTGACTTGAATTCTCCATAGTAGTTACTTACAGATGCAGTAATACATTTATAATGCTTTATTTTAACAAGATTCATATTTCACAAGAAAGGCAATGAAGTTTTCATATGCATATTATGTATTTTTCATAATCACTTTTTTCCCTTTCATTCAATATGTTGGTCTTGAAAAGCATGTCCTTACAGGGTGATCAGCTTAGATTCATGTTTAATGCATTTGGATTATATCTGTTGATAATTATTTTCTCAAAGGCAGTAAGAAGTCAAGACCTTGAGGAAAAAAATCTTTCACCTTTGCAGAGCATGAGCAGAGCCTCTTTTTGAACTATCAAACTTTTTAAAATTCTAGTCCTTCAAATGTTGCCTTTATTGTGCTATCTTAAAGCTTAGGGTAGACAAATTAAGATATTTTACACACCATACCTCGTTTAGAGATACTAAAAAGATAATTTTCCCACAGGCATAGCTCTGTTTTCTTTCCAATTGCTGTTATCCTTTTATGCAAATTTTGAAATTTGTCTAGAGGCTTAGTGCCAAAGACCTTTCAACAGGGTTGTGAAGTCTACATTATTTTCTGCAGATCTGGGGCCTGATTTACTAATTCTTACCTCCCATTCTGTGTCTGTGGGAAAAATGCTTAGTAAATGAGGCCCTTGGTTTTCTTTTTCTTTGCAGTCTCTTGAAGTTTTGGTGAGTTGCTGGTTGTGATTTGAGAGGCTTCCCAGACCTAAGGCTTGCCTCGAGCAGCAGCCTCTTCTGCCTCTCCTAAAGCATCTGCCTACCCCCTTCCTCTGGCAGCTGCCTGCAGACTGGGAGGGTGTGTGCATGGTTATCCCGCTACTAACATGGGAATAGGAATATTTACCTGGTGGCTTTGCTGCTGACCTAGAAAGGGAAAGTTGACGCACTGGCAATTCAGCTGGGGTTCATTTTATGACTGGGGGAGTGAGATCTGGATCAGTGAGAGACTTTAAAAAAGCATGAAATAAATACAGAGGATCCTTAGTGGTAAACGAGTGCTAATGAGACACTGGACAACCTTCACCGAGTGACAGTTGCAACCCAAGGCAGCAGTGATATGACTGCATTGTACCCAGAGCAGCAGTTGCAACCCATGGGATTGGGGGTTGGATTCCATATGGAAATTTGATCTTCTTTGGATGTTTCATAAAATCACTGCTGGTCAGACTTTTTGTGCCTTTTGGTCTTTTGCTGGTATCATTTACTATGTTACTATATTAGTGAAATGTTAACCCCTCTGTTTTTTCCTATCCTCGGGTAAGAATTACTTCTTTGTTTGCTCCTTATATCTTGCCCCTTCACCTACATCTGTCCTTTTAGATGACAACTGAAGATGTGACCTAAGATAACATATAAGCTAATGTGTGCAATTGCAAGTCCATAGAGGTTCATATGCAAAGGGATAGCACTTACTTAGCTGGACAAACCCTGGGGTTTTGAAATTCATGCCTATTTGACCATGCTAAAAAGTTAGCTGGATGTCAGGGGTGATTCAGGAGTGTTTGGGGAGAGAGCAAAGCTAGCTGAAAACTTAGCCTGATAATGCTAATATTTGATATTATCCAGCTAATTTTAGGACAAATTTCTCACCCCCACATCCACCACTCCAAAATCACTAAAATTAATGTTTGTCCTACTACCCAACATCTTCCCCCAAATCCTCAAAAGAATTAAAATAAGTTGCTATTAAACCAAGGAGCATCTCACCTCACCATTTTTAAAATAACACACAGGGTTCGGGCTCCCTCTTAACCTCTGCCCTCCTTACCCACTCTCAATCCCTCCCCAACCTTTCCACCCCTCCTAGGGGTGTGCATTCGTATTGACCGCATATGTAAAACGCTACTTATATATTTTTTTTAACTTAAAAAAGTGATGAGACATAAACGATCAGATTTCCCACATATCCAACATAGCTATATTGGATATGTGGGAAATTGCGATTGTTGATCCAAAATAAAAATTTAAACCCCTCACCTTCCTTAATCCCCCCCCAAAGACTTACCACAACTCCCTGGTGTTCCAGGTGATCCAGGAGGCCCCCCCAAGCTGGCCAAAAGTTCCTTTTGGGCCGAACGAGCGTTCCAGTGCGACCCCGCGGGGAATCACGTGACGCCGCGTCACTCGACGTGGCGCCGACGTCACGTGCTCCTCGCAAAGGATTGCAGAAATGGCGTCCTCACTCCTCGCTGGATCACCAGGGAGTTGTGGTAAGTCTTGGGGGGGGGGGGATTAAGGAGGGTGAGGGGTTTAAATTTTTATTTGCACATATGGACATATACTCAACTCATTGAATTCTGTTTATGTCCATATTGACCGCAAATGGGACCCCCTTTGGACATATGGACATATGGACATAAACTTTTGCTCTGCACATCCCTAACCCCTCCCAGAACCCCCAAAGTTCCCAAGGCCACTAGGAGCATGGTTCATTTGTACCACTCCAAATGGCGTCCAGTATGGGTGAGGGAGGGTTGGGAAGGAGTTGCAGGTGGTGTTGGTATGTTGTTTTTCCTTTATCATCTTCTTGTTTTCTCCTAATCAACTCTATCCTTTTCTCTAATCTTGAGATAATTAAGATTACGTTGTTTGCAATACCACAGCCTCCCGAACTAGTTCCTACCTATTGTCCTCTATATCTATCCCAAAGATGCTTGAATTCCATCATAATGTAATTCACTGAGACTAACGAAAATGATTTATTATAGCACCCTCTTGTGCATTTTATTCAGCATGCTCAGATACTCTTTCTAAAGCTTGCTGCTTAGAAAGAATGACTGGCAACACACAGCCTTCCTGGATTGAGTTTCCCATGGAGCCTTTCAGGGTCACTTATCATTTCGTGATAGGGCCTCAGCACGCAATAATGCCCTAACGCACATGATAAATTATGCAGCGCAAATGCAAAGCAGGATTTAGTGCCAGAAATAACTACATCTTTTTTTTGGGTGCATTGTGCTTGCAATAGACTTGCGTTATGGGGAAAATATTTTTAATACAGTGCAACTGGGTGAGAGGGAGAGAGAATGAGAGAGCACCTCTGTATAGGATCAGTATGAGACTCTATATATGTACTGCTGTAAGAGGGACACTTTCAATAGGGGTGAGCTTTGGAAGGTGGGATGGGGTTTGGGGGTGGGTATTGTAACAAAAACATTCTGAGGTATTCATAGTAAAATTCACATCACTAAACATTTGTAATCATTGTAATGGATGAAAAGTATGACAAGAGTTGATTTGTACAATGCAGCTAGCAGAGGCAGAATTGTAAAAATCAACTCCTCTTGTTATACTTTTCATCCATTACAATGACTACAAATGTTTAGTGATGTCAATATTACTATGAATCCCTCAGAATGTTTCTGTTATCATACCCAGCCCCCCCTTCCGAACCCCACCCCGATTGAAAGTGCCCCTCTTACAGTGGTGCATATATAAAGAGTATCCAGAAATACAAATACTGAAGCAAATACTGCACTCAACAGTATCAATGTACATAATACAAGTGTATTAAACTTCTTATTGATCCGTCAAAAATATTTATTGTATTATTCCAACATGGCAACTCCACATGTATATACAAAATTTTAGATGAAAGGACCCCGACACGGACCCCGTGTTTCACCAGTCCAGCTGCGTAAGGAGGGACAAATTTTAATGCCACCAACTGGTGTTTCAAGCTACATTCATTCCAAGGGGTCAGTGTCGGGGGTCCTTTCATCTAAAATGTTGTATATATACATGTGTAGTTGCCATGTTGGAATAATACAATAAATATTTTTGACGGACCAATAAGAAGTTTACTGCACTTGTCTTATGTGCATATATAAAGAATGTCATACTTCTCTTATATGAGCCAGGAATCTGGAAGGGAGCCCTTTCCTCTCCTCTTCTGATGACAGTTAATGGCACCTCAGCCATTGTAACCCATTCTTCAAACATTCTAAGAAGTTAATTGCTATACTTGTACTGAACAGTAACAGTAGTTAAAGTCTTAATATTAAAAAAGTATCAGTTCTTTTCTGTGTGTGCACTGGTATGATGACTGAGCAATCTGAATTCAGCTTAGGCTTTGAAAATAATTTTACCTTTGGCTTGGTTCCAAAACTGAGGTCAGCAAAATGGAAAAACCAAAACAGAAATGCTGAATGTACAACTGCATCTTATCTCAAATATACAGTCAAAGACTATTGAAAACAAGAGATGTGAAAGTCTAAGCAATAAATAGATTTTAGGGTTTTTAAATTGCTATTGGTACAGGGAAGATGTATGATTTCCTACCTGTTATTTTCTACCTATCTATTATAGTAATGGGGACTGAAAGCTTTCCCACCTGGCCACTAGAGAAAGCTATCTGTAACCATTGCACTCATATATTAAAGGAGTTATATGCTTTCCTTTAACATTTCTCATGTAAGACACAAACCTAATCAAACCATTATACCCTCCAGCAGGTAACCTCTGCATGAACTAAAGAGCTGAAATATTGCTTAATCACGCTATATACCATTTTTTACAGTTATAGGACTAGCATTATTTTGCTCTTCCTGAAACAACCAACATAAAATGTGTTATTCTGGGGGTTGGGGGGAGGCGGTCAGGGGTGCGTAGAGAGTTGTTTTTCATTATCTAGAAATTTTTAATGCTCTAATTTTTTAAATGAAAAAAAATAAAACATTCTTTCCTTCATACTTTACAATTCTATATTTTTCTGATTAAACACATTTCAGATTTAGTCCTGTATACTCCTTTAGACATAGCAATGATATTGGTTGCTAATTTTAGGTGATAATCTGTACGCAGCTCTGGCAGTTCAGCATTCTACAATTAATCACATCTGTTTGTGACAACTGAAGAGAATAATGGTTGAATCTAGAGCCTTGGATGTCACATTGAAATCAATATTTTCAAATGGTGCTTGCCACAGTCCTGACTGACCTGTCACATTAAAACAAAAGAAAGTGTTTTGCAGTCCATAAATGGAGTTGTGGCATTCCCTAAAATTGTTCTTTTTAGTTTTAAAGAAAACAGCATTGCAGAGCATTTAAAGATATGTGATTCAGGTAGGAAAGAAACTGAATATAGAAAGACCCTGATTGAAAACAAACAAAAAAATCCTGATATAAATTGACTTGTTCTTAATGAACCTGTAGAAGAAACCAATAGCAAAAGCCTTATAAGAACTGAAGGTACTATAATTGCAATTGCAACAAAGGCAAAACAAAACCTTACAGGTCACCAATCTCCTTAAAACGCTCTCATGGGTTTTATGTACTAAAGATTTGTTCCTATTTTGTGTACATGAGAAAATGCATAGTACATATCTAGTACCTCATGGATACTTTATTTCGCCCACAAAGTGTATCAGTATGAATTTCAATACTACCACTTCAAACTGCCATGCTCCTTCTAGACTTCATCTTTCAGTTCTACCTGAAATATCTTGAAAGATACTGAACAACTGCTAATGCAATTACTGTGCAGTAGTCCTTTATACCCAACAGTTTTCTGTGATGGTTTCTTTAAAGTTTTTCTATTTTATGCCTGCAGTGAGAGTGACCCAGGCACAAAGTGACTAATGTTTTTGACTTTCATTGTGTTATGTTTCTGGCATTGTGTGTGCTGCAGTGAAACCTGGTTGGTAAAGGCTGTTTATATTACTGTTTGTTACTACCAGCCCACACTGACTTCTGTAGCCAAGTCCATGCTTCCTGTTTGTGGCCCTAGATAGATCCTCAGCCCATGACAAACTTTACCACAGTGTCAGTAATGGACAGGCATATAGGCAACAGACATCAGGTATCACCAGTACTTGCAGTATGCTGGTATGGAGGACCTGGGGCTTTGGAGTCCACAGGCTCTTCTATAATTTCTTGAGGCAGAACCATGAAGATGGCCTGTTGATGAGCAGGCTGAAAGAATGGCCTATGATCCAAGTGGGTATGTCTAGGCTGGAGTTCAGTCAAGTGGTTCTAGATGAGTTCAGGCAACTGATCACAAGAGCAGGAATCAGGAATGAAGTCCAGGATTCTGGATGTGTCAGCAATGAAAATAGAGAAGCTTGGACATTAAATAATCTAGCCAATCAGGGGTGGTTATCTTTTTGGACTATTAGGAGCCTTTTCCTCTTGTATGTGCAGGCTAAATAACTGATCCTCTTTCCCTTGTATCCAGGAGTATGGTGGCCTGCTTGTTAAACACCCTATCTTTAAATCTCTGGGGTTGTCAATTCAAGTGCAGCTGTTCCTGACTAGGGATGTGAATCATTTTTATGGTGAATTAAAATATCTTACAATATTTCTTAATTCATCATATATCGGTAAAATCGATAAACAATTGCATTTCCCCCGAATTTTCGTTCAAAAATCGTTAACCCCTGTTAGCGCGCACTAAGCCAAAAAACGATTTTTGAACGAAAATTCGGGGGAAAAGCAATTGTTAATCGATTTTACTGATATATGACAAAAATTACAAAAATTAACTTTTTTTGTTAGGGCGCACTAAAATGAGTTTTATTTATATATATCGACATTAGATCTGAGATATCACATTGGTTTACATTCAGGTACTGTAGGTATTTATCCCCAGAGGGCTTACAATCTAAGGGGTAGATTTTCAAAGGGGTACGCGCGTAGGATATGCGCGTACCCCCCGAAAACCTACCCCAAACACCCCCTGCGCACGCTGAGCCTATTTTGCATAGGCTTGGTGGCGTGCGCAAGCCCCGGGACGCGCGTAAGTCCCGGGGCTTGCATGGAGAGGTGTGGCGGGGGCGTGGTGGGGGCGTGGCGATCATGATGCGGCATTTCGGGGGCGTGGTGCGGGTGATGCAATGTTTTGTGGGCGGCGCCGCGGGCATGGTTTTGGCCCGGGGCATTCCAGGGGCGTGGCTGTGCCCTCCGGACAGCCCCCGGGTCGGGTGATGGCGCGCCAGCAGCCCGCTGGCACGCGCAGATTTACGTCTGCTTCCAGCAGGCGTATCTATTGAAATCCCGCATACTCTTGTTCGCACCTGGTGCGTGAACAAAAGTACACGTTCACGCTAAATTATAAAATCTACCCCTAAGTTTTTTGTACCTGAGGCAATGAAGGGTAAAGTGACTTGCCCAAAGTCACAAGGAGTGACAGTGGGACTCGAACCCTGGTCTCCTGGTTTGTAGCCCACTGCTCTAACTACTAGGCTATTCCTCCTCCGCTAACCCCCGTTAGTGCGCACTAAGCCGAAAAATGATTTTTGACGAAAAAAAATGCAGATATGCGGGAAAATGAGATTTTCCCACGGCCACACAACCCGAAAGTGAAAACGATCAGGCACCTGGTGCACATCTCTATTCCTGACTATGCTCCCCACTTTTTGAAATTGGCATTACAGAGTCTGCTGAACCTGATTTCTGCACATATCTTTGGTGAAAACACCTCACCATGTCTTCCTTATGCACATTGTGTGCTGACTGCCAGGAATGGTCTTCTGATCTGTAGTCATCTCAGTCCTTTCAAAAGTGGTCATTCTTGGTTTCTTCTGGAATCCAGAATTTGTTTCATCTGGAATTCAGATTGTTCCTTAATCATCACTGGTGGCAATTGTGGTACTGAGAAATCCAAAAAACAGATAAAAACATATGATTTTAAAAAGGAGACTGATATTATTCAGCAAAAATGGAAATTAAAATGGAAGATATCATAATGCCTCCATATCAGTCCATGGTGTGGTCACACCTTTTGTGTAGTTCTGGTCATGCCCAATCTCACAAAAGATGTAGTGGAATTAGAGAAAGAACAGAGAAGGGCAAACAAAATGATAATGGAATGGAACAATTCCTCTCTGAGGACAGGGCTCTTTAGCCTGAAGAAGAGATGGCTGTGGAGATATGACAGAGATCTATAAATTATGAGTTTGATGGAATGGCTAAATAAGAATGTTATTTATCCTTTGCAATAGTACTAGGACTAGAGGACAGTCCATGAAGCTAATAGGTAGCAAATTTTAAATGAATCAGAGAAAGTATTTTTTCATTCAGAGCACAATTAAACTGTGGAATTTGTTGCCAGATAATATGGTGAAAGCGGTTAGCATAGCTAAGTTTAAAAAAGGGTTTCAACAAGATCCTGGAGAAAAGTCCATCAGCAGAGATCAACCACTGTTGGTCATGTAGACTTGGGTTGGACCTTTTCTTTGGGATGCTAACGTGATCTAGATTGGCCACTATTGCAGACAGGATTGTTGACTTGATGGAACTTAGGTCTGACCTAGTATGGCATTTCTTATGTTCTTAAATATTGGATGAATTTAGAGCAATGGGAAGGGAGTTGTAGTCTATAGATGACTTGGTTGATTTGTATCTGGATTCTGAAGAGTCCCATGAAACTCTGATCAAATTTGGCTGCTGTTCTCCAAGTCTTCAAACTCTATTCACAGCCGTAAATTGGATGGCTCTCCTCCTCTGGCAGTCTGCCTGGTTCTTTTGAGTATTTTAAGGCCACTCCTGTCTGTCCTGCTTTTATTGCTGGATCTGTATCCATGCCCAGGTTTCTGGAACTCTGGAATGAAGAACCTGCCATCCTTGTGCCTGGAGATGAAATCCATGATTCGCACAAAAGGGAGTTTTCTGTATGAAATCATGCTTTGCATTGTTATAAGAAGTCCCTGTTGCTTGCAATAATTTCATTCAACCAACTTGCTGGAAATTATAGTAGCATCTCAAGTAGTATCTTTTAGGGTCTTGGTAGTTCATTCAATTTGACCATTTGATTATAGGTGGTATGCAAATAACAGATTCAGCAGTATCTTGAGCAATCTTGTCATCTTTTGGCAGTAGTGGGAGATAAATTAAGTTCCCTGATCTGAGACTATATGTCTTGATAAACCATGTAATTTTACTATCTCCCATAGAAACAAATGAGCTGTTTTTGCAGCAAAGCAGAAAATGAATTGGAATGAAGTGTGCCATCTTAGTTAAGAAATACACTGCTACCAGTATAGTGGTAAATCCTTGATGTGGAAATAATTCTGTGATAAAATCAACCAAGACCCACTCCTATGGTCTCATGGGTGCTGGTAATGACTCCAGGAAGCTCTATGGCCTAATATATGGTATCTTTTCTTTGGAACAAAATTCTATTGACTGAACATATTTCTCAAAATTGAAATTTCTACCAGGCCATCAGAAATCCTGATCTATCAATGCAGTCATCCTTCATATACCAGAGTGCCCTGCTAGTTGTGAATCATGATGTAATTGCAGATACTCTAGATTCAAGGCTGTTTTTGTTACCACTATTTGATATGTCTTGAAAAGAATCTTGTCCCACCATACCAGTCTTTGATTTTTTTCCAGGCCTGCTCCACTCTGGGCCACCTATTGAACCAATAGGTTCCCCTTGAATGTGTTTTTAATTTCTATCAATAAGTCCACACTATGGATACCCATTGCACAATTCTCTGGCTTTAGGACTATTGTGGCGTTCTCTCTGCATGCTAGCCCTTCACCCTTCCTGTACAGTGCATAGGCTTTCCTATTTTGTCTATCAGGCCATTATGTGATCACAAAGTTGAAACAGGAAAATAATCCCAATGAACCTGTCTGGAGTTCAGAAGATAGGCTTTCATGAGATACTCAAGCTTTTTATGGTCCATGGAAATCTATACCTGACACTGTGCTCCCTCTAGTAGACTTTCCTTTATTCCAATGATACTTTGATAGATAGTATCTTGTGATCCTTTATGTAGTCATTTCTTTCTGCTGGTAAAATTGTTATGGTTATTGATGTTTGGGTGGATCCTTGGACACTGTGGCAGCTGACCATGCCCACGGGGGGCAGTCCCGTGAGGGACCACGGTGTCAGGCTAGACTCTGGACACACAAACACAGATTTGAATCTTTATTTAAACAGTTTTGGAAACCACCAGAGGTGGCAGTAGTGAGTAGTAGATGTTGAGCCCGGCTGGGCGAGTATCCCACAGGATGCTGGAACAGCGAATCCTCTGCTTGGCTGTGCTGTAGTGGAAAGAGACTGAGAGTTATGAGTACACAGTGAGAAACATACAGAGACCCAGGTAGAACAGGAGAAGCTCCGAGACAGGGAGAGCAGGTCCTCGAGGAACTAGTACCTGATTTCTTAGAGAGACTCAATGGTATTGTACTCGCACAGCGATTCCACTAGACGAGAGGTCTGGAACTGGAACAGAGGGCAGGCCCTTGAGGAGCGAGTACCTGGTTCCAGGGAAGCAGTACTGTGGAATAGATGGTAGATGTACTCACAGATGGATACTGTTAGTGAAGTCTTCCAAGTAGAAAGGGTTGTAGATGCAGGCAGCGACTCAGGGAACATGGCCCTTGAGGAGCGAGTACCGGTTTCCTGATAGCACCTGAAAGAAGCAGAAGAGGCCCCCGAGGAGTGGGTACCCCATTAGCAATAAGAGTTCCAGATAACGCTGGAGAGGCAGAGTAGCTTCGGTACGGAGAGTGAATCCCATCCGTAGAATTCTGGGTTGGTAACTCGATTAGCTAGCAAAAGTGGTAGGCTTAAATATCCGGGCAGCGTGATGTCATCTCAGGGGGACGCCCCTGAGGTTCACGCCAATGAGGAAATAAAGATGAGGGCGGTGTGCGTGCATGCGCCCTATGGTACCTTGGAGAAGCATGGCGGGAAGCAGCACCAAAGCCGGTCCGGGGACACCGGTTGACAGATAGGGATGTGAATCGTTTTTCAACGATTAAAATTATCGTCCGATAATGTTTATATCGTCTTAAATCGTTATAGAACACGATACAATAGAAATTCTAACGATTTATCGTTAAAAATCGTTAAATCGTGTTAGTGCGCTGTGATGGAGTGCAGCGCTGCCGGAGGCAGGAATGGATAAGATTCCATAAGGCGGCTGGTAATACTAGAGCCAGCCAGCAGGAGGAGCAGGTGAAGGCGAGAACTACAAATCCCAGGTTCCTAGAACCACCACCTGACCTGTAGGGAGAGCCTGGAGGCAAGCAGGTGGCAGACTCTGACACTAATGAGTCACACAGGTGAGCCTAGGGAGCTAGAGGAAGAGGGCGTGCCTAGGTAGCGGCAGTGGCCAGAAAAAGCCAGTGCCAGGAAGCAAAGGGAAGGAAATGGAGGTAGGTTCCGGGGGGAGAGGAATCCTCCAGCTGTCTCAGGGGCACAGCCTAGCCTGAAAAGGGAAACAGAGAACCTGTACCCTAAGGGAAGTTAGGGCAGGTGTGTTTGTGGGTAGACTGGAGAGCCGAGGGGGCTCAAACAGTATCTTTAATCCAGCACATGTGTTAAGGGGGTTTGCTGGTGAACTGGAGAGCCAGGGGGGCTCAAACAGTGCCTTTGCTCCAGCACCTGTGTCAAGGGGTTAGACTGCTGGAGAGCGGGGGCAGGGTCATTTGTTCAGCTCCTGAGGGGACGGAGCCAATGTAACAGATTCAGCTACTCTGCTTTATAAAATTGCTTTGAGGAACCTCTCTCTCTCTGTGTTATCTTTGGGGGTTGGGGGGACTGCTTCAACCCCACGCCATACAAAGAGAACCCAGAAGCCCAGCAAAACCAGGGCCGGCGGAGACCTGAACCCTGGGAGTCCTGTGAGACTGAGGGACTCCAGGGATATCCAGGACTTGCGAGGGGCCTGAACCAGAGGCAGCGGAGCGGCACCCAGGTCAGCACGGGCGGTGAGCCTTCACATGCGCACTAACTCGAGTTAGTGCGCACTAACTCGATTTAGTGCGCACTAACTGAAAATGATACAAATAAACACTTTCCAGGTCACTGAAGGTCAGTTAGGAATGAATATGTGTTCCTATTGGCTGGCTGCCCTCTTATCTATTGATATTACCAAGGTTACCACTGAGGTGATGGTTGGGGGGATGGGAAATGGAACTGGAAACTAACGAACACCAACAGAAAATGAAACAAAGTGTTCACACTTCCCAGGTCAGTAAAGGTCACTTAGGAATGAATATGTATGTATGTATTCCTATTGGCTGGCTGTGCTCTTATCTATTGATGTTACCAATATGGTTGGGGGGATGTGAAATGGAAACAGTTGGAAGCTTGACAAAAAAAGTAATGTAATGATCAGCACTCACGTGACTAGAACTTGTTTGTTTATTATTTTTGTTAGCAGGCACCTGAAATGCTAGTGCATGTTGAATTTGCCAATCACTGTGCATTTTAGAAAGGTGGTCCTGGCTGGAACTGTACACAGTTCAAATATATGTAATTGATTGTTGGTAAGTGTATTTTTTAAGTAGCCACACTGGCACCAGTATGTTTACTTTTCCTCCTACTTAACTCACTAGCTCAGCTTTGTAAGAAGGGCTTCTCTGCTTGTGTGTTGTTTTTGTTTGGTGTGAGGAGAGCAGAAACATCAGATCTTTATTCAATCTACTACAGTCATCTCTTACAGTGCCCTATCCCTATTAATACCAGGAGTGTTGTGATCTTCCTGCACACAGTGCCCTAACCCTGATACCAGTCTGAGACAGCTCCCTCCCTGCATTACTAGTGAGAGGCTGGCTTCACAGACAGGGGGGAGCTGCCTGACCCTCACTCCTGACTTCCCCCATGTCCCAGCTAGTGAATGGTGTGTGGGTGAGGGGGGGGAGGGGGGAGGATGGTGAAGTCTGAGACAGCTCCCTCCCTGCATTACTAGTGAGAGGCTGGCTTCACAGACAGGGGGGAGCTGCCTGACCCTCACTCCTGACTTCCCCCATGTCCCAGCTAGTGAATGGTGTGTGGGTGAGGGGGGGGGGGAGGATGGTGAAGTCTGAGACAGCTCCCTCCCTGCATTACTAGTGAGAGGCTGGCTTCGCAGACAGGGGGGAGCTGCCTGACCCTCACTCCTGACTTCCCCCATGTCCCAGCTAGTGAATGGTGTGTGGGTGAGGGGGGGGGGGGGGAGGATGGTGAAGTCTGAGACAGCTCCCTCCCTGCATTACTAGTGAGAGGCTGGCTTCACAGACAGGGGGGGAGCTGCCTGACCCTCACTCCTGACTTCCCCCATGTCCCAGCTAGTGAATGGTGTGTGGGTGAGGGGGGGGGGAGGATGGTGAAGTCTGAGACAGCTCCCTCCCTGCATTACTAGTGAGAGGCTGGCTTCACAGACAGGGGGGAGCTGCCTGACCCTCACTCCTGACTTCCCCCATGTCCCAGCTAGTGAATGGTGTGTGGGTGAGGGGGGGGGGGGAGGATGGTGAAGTCTGAGACAGCTCCCTCCCTGCATTACTAGTGAGAGGCTGGCTTCGCAGACAGGGGGGAGCTGCCTGACCCTCACTCCTGACTTCCCCCATGTCCCAGCTAGTGAATGGTGTGTGGGTGAGGGGGGGGGGGAGGATGGTGAAGTCTGAGACAGCTCCCTCCCTGCATTACTAGTGAGAGGCTGGCTTCACAGACAGGGGGGAGCTGCCTGACCCTCACTCCTGACTTCCCCCATGTCCCAGCTAGTGAATGGTGTGTGGGTAAGGGGGGGGGGGGGGGGGGGAGGATGGTGAAGTCTGAGACAGCTCCCTCCCTGCATTACTAGTGAGAGGCTGGCTTCACAGACAGGGGGGAGCTGCCTGACCCTCACTCCTCCGGGGTATTGTGATCTTCCTGCACACAGTGCCCTATCCCTGATACCAGGGGTGTTGTGATCTTCCTGCATGCAGTGCCCTATCCCTATTAATACCAGGAGTGTTGTGATCTTCCTGCATGCAGTGCCCTATCCCTATTAATACCAGGAGTGTTGTGATCTTCCTGCATGCAGTGCCCTATCCCTGATATCGGGATGTGTGCAAGAAGATCACAACACCCCCGGTATCAGGAATAGGGCACTGTGTGCAGGAAGATCACAACACCCCTGGTATTAGGGATAGGGCACTGTGTGCAGGAAGATCACAACACTCCTGGTATTAATAGGGATAGGGCACTGTGTGCAGGAAGATCACAATACCCCTGGTATCAGGGTTAGGGCACAAGTTCTAGTCACATTGACTGATCACATTACTTGTTTTGTCAAGCTACCAACTGTTTCCATTTCCCATCCCCCATATACTGTCAGTAGGAAACTTGGTAACATGAATAAATAAGAGGGCAGCCAATAGGAATACATATTCATTCCTAAACTGACCTTAACTGACCTGAAAAGTGTCAAATTGTATCATTTTCAGTTAGTGCGCACTAACTCCCAGTTAGTGCGCACTAACTCCCAGTTAGTGCGCACTAACTCCCAGTTAGTGCGCACTAACTCGAGTTAGTGCGCACTAATCGGAAAAAACGATTTTTAACGATTTTTTAACTAAAAAATCGTGCCTAAGACGATTTTCTTGCCCTGCCACACGATTTCTATCGTTAAGACGATATGGAAAACGATTCACATCCCTATTGACAGACACCGCGGCAGCCAGTAGTCCAAGGTGAGCGGTAGGAGCCGCAAGAAGAGTGAGGTAGGTGGGGCGAAGCCATCGCAGACCAACGGTCGCAACAAAAATCTTCCATGAATAGTATGCACATGGATGTAGGAAACTTCTGGGTGTTTTTCTCCGTGACAAAAGAACTCCTACTTCTGAAGGCATCTACTTCAGAATTAAATATAAATGCAGGATTTGGATGCTACAGAATTGGCATTGATGTGAAAGCTATATTAAGCTGATCAAATATCTTCTGTGCTTCACTTGTCCAATGGAATTGGACACCTTTTTACAGCAGTGTGGTGACTGGAGCTACTACGCAAGGAAATGTTATACCTCATGACATCTTTGGGTGCCTGTCATTCTTTTCCATCTGTAATCTTCTTTGGATCCGCGCGTATCTTATAAAATCCGGGGTCGGCGCACGCAAGGGGGTGCACATTTGTGCAACCTGCACGCGCCGAGCCCAGCGAGCGCTGCCTGTTCCCTCCGAGGCCATTCTGATTTTGGAGCGGCCTCGGAGGGAACTTTCCTTCGCCCTCCCCTCACCTTCCCCTCCCTTCCCCTACCTAACCCATCCCCCCGGCCCTATCTAAACCCCCCCTAACTTTGCGCTTGACAGCCGGCAGCCCCACTCTGTGTTCCGGTCCCGGGGCCATGCCCCCGGGCCCGCCCCAAAAACGCCGTGGCCCGCCCCCGAAACGCTGTGTCGTTTTGGGAACGCCCCCAACACGCCCCCTCCCCACCCCTTTTCCAAAGCCCCAGGACTTACGCGCGTCCCGGGGCTTTACACGCGCCAGCGGCCTATGCAAAATAGGCGCGCCGGCGCGCGCAGGCCTTTTAAAATCCACCCCATACCATGGCTATATCTCAAGACATTCAAAATAATTTGCATGGCACTGGCCTAATTCCCTTCCTATTACAATATGCTGCTTTGCATGTAATTTTCATGCATGAATTTTGCAAATCCATGCAACGTAGCTCCTTAATAGACAATTTATTGGACATTATTTAAAAATACAAAATTAGAAGCACAGACCAGATGCATTCTACATATTAAGAAAGGTAGAAGGAAGGCAAAATGATTACCAGCATAGTTAAAAGGTGAGGTGAAAGAGGCTATTTTGGCCAAAAATCATTCTTCAAAAATTGGAAGAAGGCTCCATCTAAAGAAAATAGGAAAAAGCATAAGCATTATCAAGTTAAGTGTAAAACATTGATAAGGCAGGCTAAGAGAGAATTTGAAATGAAGTTGGCCATAGAGATAAAAACTCATAATAAAAACTTTTTAAAATATATCTGAAGCAAGAAACCTATGAGGGAGTCAGTTGGACCGTTAGATGACCGAGGGGTTAAAGGGGCTCTTAGGCAAGAAAAAGCCATTGCAGAAATACTAAATGAATTCTTTGCTTCTGTGTTTACTAATAAAGATGTTGAGGAGGAGATACTGACTCCAGAGATGGTTATCAAGGGTGATGAGTCAGATGAACTGAAGTAACTCACTGTGAACCTGGAAGATGTAGTAGGCCAGACTGACAAAATAATGAGTATTAAATCACCTGGACTAGATGGTATGCACCCCATGGTTCTAAAGGAACTCGAAATGTCAGATCTATTAGGTAAAATATGTACCCTATCATTAAAATCATTCATTGTGGGGCAGATTTTCAAAGGGTTACACGCATAACCCCGAGAATCCACTCCTGTGCGCACCGAGCCTAATTTGCACAGGCCCGGCGACACACAAGCCCCGGGACGCACGTATGTCCTGGGGCTTGAAAAAGGGTGCGGGGAAGGGGTAGGGCCGGATCCTCCAGGCACAGCGACCATTTGCTGCTGTGCCCGGGATCGCAGGCCGGCCGTTGGCCAGTGTACGTAACCTACACCTGCCAGAAGGCAGGCGCAACTTATCAAATAAAGATAAGGGGGGGTTTAGGTAGGGCTGGGGGGCGGGTTAGGGAGGGGAAGGTGGGGAGGTGGAAGGAAAGTTCCCTCTGAGGTCTCTCCGATTTCGGAGCGGCTTCAGAGGGAATGGAGGAAGGCTGCATGGCTCGGTGCACGCAAGGTGCACAAGTGTGCACCCCCCTTGCTCGCGCCGACCCCAGATTTTATAACATGCACGCAACTGCGCGCACATGTTATAAAATCGGGTGTAGATTTGTGCGCACCGGGTTGCGTGCACAAATCTACACCCACTTGTAAATCTTAAAGTCTGGCCCTGTATCTGAAAACAGTAGGGTGGCCAATGTAACCCCAATATTTAAAAAGGGCTCCTGGGGTGATCCAGGATACTAAAGACCAGTGAGCCTGACTTTAGTGCTGGGAAAAATAAAGGAAACTATTCTAAAGATCAAAATCACAGAGCATATAGAAAGACATGGATTAATGGAACACAGTCAGCATGGATTTACCCAAGGCAAGTCTTGCCTCACAAATCTGCTTCATTTTGTTGAAGGTGTTAATAAATATGTGGATAAATGTGAACCTGTAGATATAGTGTACTTGGATTTTCAGAAGGCATTTGACAAAGTCCTTCATGAGTGGCTTCTAAGGAAACCAGAAAGTCATGGGATAGGAGGCGGTGTCCTTTTGTGGATTGCAAATTGGTTGAAAGACAGGAAACAGAGTAGGATTAAATGGTCAATTTTCTTAGTGGAAAAGGGTGAACAGTGGAGTGCCTCAGGGATCTGTACTTGGTCCAGTGCTTTTCAATATATTTATAAATGATCTAGAAAGAAATTTGACGAGTGAGCTAATCAGATTTGCTAATGATACAAAATTATTCAGAATAGTTAAATCGCAAGCGATTATGATAAATTGCAGGAGCCTTTGTTAGACTTTAAGATTGGGCATCCAAATGGCAGATGAAATTTATTGAGCACAAGTGCAAGGTGATGCATCTAGGGAAAAATAACCCATACTGTAGTTACATGATGTTAGGTTCCATATAAGGAGCTACCACTTAGGAAAAAGATCTAGGCCTCATAGTGGATAATACATCGAAATCGTCAGCTTAGCATGCTGTGGCAGGCAAAAAAACAAACAAACAGAATTTTAAGGATTATTAGGAAAGAATGGTGAATAAAACAGAAAATGTCATAATGCTTCTGTATCACTCCATGGTGAGACCGAACCTTGAGTACTGTCTACAGTTCTGGTCACCACATCTCAAAAAATATATACTTTTGATGGAGAAGGTACAGAGAAGGGCGACCAAAATGATAAAGGGGAGGGAACAGATCACCCATGAGGAAAAGCTAAAGAGATTAGGGCTGTTCAGCTTGGAGAAGAGACAGCTGAGTGGGGATATGATAGAGGTCTTTAAAATAATGAGAGGTCTAGAACAGGTAAATGTGAATAGGTTATTTACTTTTTTGGATAATAGAAGGACTAGGGGGCACTCCATGAAATTAATTTGCAAGTAGCACATTTAAATCTAATTGGAGAAAATTCTTTTTTCACTCAACACTCAATTAAGCTCTGGAATTTGTTGCCAGAGGATGTGGTTAGTTCAGTTAGTGCAGCTGGCTTTTAAAAAGGTTTGGATAAGTTCTTGGAGGAGAAGTCCATTAACTGCTATTAAGTTGACTTAGAGAATAGCCACTGCTATTACTGGCATCAGTAGCATAGGATCTACTTACTGTTTGGGTACTTGCCAGGTATTTGTAAAATGGATTGGCCATTGTTAGAAACAGGATGCCGGGCTTGAAGGACCCTTGGACTGACCCAGTATGACAATTTCTTATGTTGTTTTGTTCTTATTACTCCATCTATCATTTTATTGAAAAATGTCATCTATGGTTTGTTATTTTAAATTAAGTAAGTTTTCTCATGTAACCTGCCCTGAACTTTGGAAGGTGTAGGATAGAAGTAATTTTAAATACATAAATAAATAATAACATCACAAAAGTTGTCAGCTGCAATAAGTAAACACTTCCCTGAAAAATAGTAATCTAATGCAGGAGCTATGTGACATTAGCATGAACACAGTGGTTCCCACTTAGATTTAAATGGTGATGCCAAAAAGAAAAAAATACCCACACCAAAAAAGAAAAAGCTGACCCCCTGTCACTCCAGGGCCACCACTCGAGGTAGCCTTGACCACCAAAATTTTAAAAAATGAATATAGTAGTTGCATGATGATGACCTTCCCCAATCCCATCTGCATTAAGCAAAATGTCCCCCACCCCCTTGCCATACAAATAAGGGCTGACATGGGCTTCCCCTCCCTCATCCCCACCCCAGTGATCAAACTAAATCATTAGTGATATAGGGACATCCATCCTCCAAATGCACCAAAAGATTGTTGGTGTGAAGAGGCACCCACCTCCCACACCTTCAACATTTTGAAAAGGATCCCACAATGGCGACCCAGGGTACCCCCTAGCCTTGGAACCAGTCAGCACAATTTTTCAAAATGGCACCTTGCCCCAGTCACTAGACCTCAACCCAATTGCTGAGGTCTTGTGCCCAGACCTTGTCCCATTTGAGAAATAGAGCCGTCCAGGGCTAGGGGTTCCCTGGTCTCCATTGTGGGATACTTTTCAGCATTTTGAGGTTTGGAGGTTTGTCAGGTGAGTGCTAATTGATACCAATGACATTTTGGTACATTTGGGAGATGGGAGGAGGAGGAGATATTGGGGAGGTCCCTTTACCTCCAACAATTTAGTTTGATCATTGGTGTGGGAGAGACCATGTCAACTCCTATTTCCATTGAAAGGGGAGTAGGGGGACATTTTATTTAATGCAGACAGGGTAGGTAGGTCGTAGTATGACTACTATATTAATTGCTTTACTTTTGGTGGTCGGAACTGCCTCAAGTGGTGGCCCTGGGGTGAGCAGAGGGGTAACTTTAACATGCCCACACACCCTTTTCTCTTTTCAGGCACTTTTCTTTTTAGGCATTGACCCTTTAAGTCAATGGTGGTACTGTCAGACTGGGGCCGCCATCGCACCTTAAGGGCTGATACAGCATTATTTTTCTCCACGGTTCTTTGCCATGAGAGAAAACAACGCGCTATACTTCTGCAATGTTTTTTCTTGGGGGGGTGGGAGTACTTTTGCAGTGACAAACTCCCCTTCCCCACGATAGTGGGAACTCTCCCACAATGAAACATCATGGTTTGATGAATCTAGGTCTAAGCCGTATAAACTTATTCAGATAACAGACGGGATATTCAGCTGCCCACGTTGACAGAGTCCATATGGTACATACCTGATTGCAAAGAAAACAAAGGCCAAACAGAGGCAGAAAGTTCTAGAGGAAGGGGGCTGAGAGTCACATTTCCATGGGGGCTGGTACTACCCTGTAAGTACATGGCAAAGTGTACAAAGGGTAGGAGGGAGTATACAGGGAGAGGTGGTTCTTTAGGTAGGTTGGGGCTAAACCTTTTAGTGTCTAACATCCCAGAGGCACTAAACGTTTTCATGGTTCAGTGTATCTGCATGGAGATGGAAGAGTACCAAAATTTCTAAAATAAATGTTACTTACTTTTTTTGCTCTGGCTATTAAGGTGAAGATTAAGAAGAGAAAAAATGCCAGGAAATATAGGCAAGGTTTTTTTTTTTTTCCAGTAAGATGTTTAATCATCTTTTTTTGGCATTAGTTGAGTTGAATGCTAGGATGTTATTCCCCTGTGTTATAGACATTCTTAATCTAGTCAAAAGGCCAAAAAGGGACCAACCTCAGCCCATTGCTCAGACTTCACACTTGGATCTAAGTCAAAAAACAAGGATGAGAAATAGTCTAGCAGAACTTCCTAATGTCTTAACATATTTGAACCTGTATACCTATGCTTTCAAACTTTTTGCTATGCCTTCTCCATTTCAGCTTCAGACAAATTAATGAGAAGAAAAAAATGTGTTTCTGTAAGAATGGGCATTTGATTTTTGCTTCCTCTATGCTGACATAAGTCAGGCAAGGCATACTTATGGCAGAACCGCTGGTCTCCCACAATTCCACTGCCACTACAAGGGCCACAAAATCTGGCATTTGCCAAAGAATTGCTATCTCCATGAAAATGTGGGAATCAGAAACACAGTCAAGGGTGGGTAATGGCTGGCTGGGAACACAGCAACTCTCTTCCCCTCTCCTGTTCTCCACCTCTACCCCTGCCAATACTTCCATGCTAATTTGGGCTTGTAGGTGGGGAAAAGTGACATTGCCTTGGCTCATCCTCCTCTTTCACTGAGGTCCAGCTCATGCAGCACTATGGTGTTATGGCTGGTTCAAAATTTGTCTCCCCCACTCCCGCTATATTTTTCCTCTCGCCCTCCCTTAGCTCAACTCTTTGTCTTTCTTTCTCTGTTCTCAGATCTCTCTTCCTCTTCCTCTTTCTCCCCCAAATCTCAAGATCCATTCTTCCTTTCAACCATCATCTCCAAGATCCCATTTTTGTTTTAATAACCAAGATCCCTTTTTCCCACCAAAAAAGTAAAATTAATTGTATGAACTCAAGAGGCCTATACACTAAAACATGCTAAAGTAGTTTTAGTGTGCACATTGCAAAAATGTTAATGTGCCTGCTACAATGGCACTTAATGGGCTATTCACTACATTTTTGCATGTTCAAGGGTGCATACTAATCCCAAAAAGTGTAGCATCCACTCTAACTGCCTGTTCAAATCCTTCATGCCAACCAATACAAAGTAAAAGAGCCAGTTAATACATGGGATTTCCTCCTCCAGCCCCCAGTCCCCACAGCACAATCAGGACCCTCTGCAGTATCATCAGCAACTCTTGTAGTACCTTCAGAAATTCCTGCATCATCAACAACCATCCCTGCAAGGTCAAAGCCCTCTCCTGTACCATCACAACCCATTCACACACCATTAAATAACCATAACCCCCTAACAATATGCCACAAGTGCCTTCCCTCCCCTAAAAAAAAAAAAAAAAAAAGGTACCTGTCCACTCTCCTCAAGGGAACCGCTCAATGACTGGAGTCCCCTCTAATACTCCTCTTATTCCTCCCATATAAATCCTTATCATTCCAGAGGGTCCCCATCTTCATTGGCAGGACAGATGTGATAGTCCTTCTGCTGGCTTTGCTGCAGATTCACACTATCAGATGAGAGTTATGAAGTACTTCTAGTGGCATCATTCAGCATCTGTAACTATGCAGCAGGATGGCTCTTCTATTCCACCTGTGATAAAAGATGGGGATCTTCTGGAATGGTAAAGATTAATTCCGAAGGGGTGGAAGGTGGTTGGGAGGGTAGGGGTCTCCAACAACTAGGGGAGTTGGCTTGAGAGGGGATCTAGGTGCATGATGATGAAAGATGAAGTGTGACAGTGCAGTGCCAGAGGGAATTTGATCTTGTTGGAAATGGTTGCTGATGGTACCAAGGGGTTGCTGATAATACCATGTGGGACCAGATGGTGGTGGGAAGTACAGTGGTGTTGGGGTGGGAGGGGGGTCGATTTTGATAGAGGGTGATTAAGGAGATTAAATCCCCCCATACTAACCAGTCTTTTCAGTTTGGGTCAGTTAACATGATGAATTTTTGACAGGCAGCATACATGCAAAACATGTAATACCTGATCTGAGTCGTGTTACATTTTTGGCCTTAGTGGGTTCACAGTAAATAGTGAGTGGAGGCGAACACATTATGCATTTTACTTGCACCCACTAAAGCTTCATTTGTATGTGATGTAACTTCAGTTGCACATGGATTTGTGCTAATTTTAGTATGTTCCCACTGATAGCTTGAAAGATCAGTTTAGATTTGAAAACTATTTTTATCATGAAAATGAAAATGTACATTATTTAATATGCAAAAATATTCAAATTTATTTGGCAATGTACAAGGGTGCATACTAACTCCAAAAATCTTTATTCAGAGCCTTCCCCAGGAAACGGGGGGCTGTGCCTATAGCCCTATTCCACTTATGTGAGGGAATTTGTGCCCAAAAGTGACAATGAGTGAAGGAGAAAGGAAAACTAGAATGATAATATATGCTATGGCCAAGGGAAGATGCCGAGTCAGCTAAACCCATATTTCACACTCCTGTTGTGTATTGCAGCACCCCATTGGGTCTATTTTTGAACTTGAAAAGCAAACTTTTATAGTTTCTGCTCACCTTGAAATTCCCAGGGTGAAATCTTTCACATACTACCAAATATGGTAGAAATGACTGTTCTCATTGATAAGTGCCAGTTGTTCACTGTGGTATGATGTCTATTATAGAATGTTAGGGGTAAAAATAATGATTCTTTGCACTATATAATTCAAGACATGGTACAGTATAGGGGAGAACAACTGATAGCAGTTTGACATCAAACTGTCAAGAGAAATGAGTGCAGCCGTAGAGTAACTAAACTGAAGAATGGACCTTAGTTATGCCAGCAGTTTATATATATATATCCATTAGTGCTATAAAGGTATAATTTGTGTCCCAAATAATGTGTTGATTTGAAAATAATTTGTCTAAAATTGAAAATGTCTATTTTTTTCATTTCCATTTCCTTAACCATAACTATACACACACACACATACATATATATTATTAATAAATTTATCATATGTTTTTGTAGTGTGAATCTTGTTGATTTTCAGTGTATGAAAAATTTTGCTGAAATACTTTAGCAACAATAAAGGCTGCAGGCTTTTTCAATCAGTTGGTGCTAGAATGAAGGACAGATTTGTTTTGAATTGCAGTACTAGTCATTCAGGTATTCTCAACAAGCAGAAGGTCATATTTAATTTATTTATAAAGCCCGAAGATATATACTCTTATTTGCTATGTTCTTCTCCTCTCGGTATTTTGTAAATTTTCTCCATGAAAGAAATGTGTGCACTACGGAATACTCCTGAATTGCTGATACATAATATTTTTTTCTTCAATTCTAGCAATATTATGCTGCACTTTCATTTATCCATTTGTGTAGCTAGTAAAGATGGGTCAATTCATGTTGTGTGATTTGCAGTCAAAAAATACAGTTCATTACCATCTTGAATCATTGATCTGGGTCTTGACTATGGTAAAAGTTAATCATGGAGGATATTCCTTTTTCCTAGCAATAAAAATAGAGGTTTTCTGTTCCAATGAGCAAGATATGCATTTTCTGTTCTGGAGAAAGCTTACTATTCCTGGAGGGGAAGGAGTAAAAAAGAGGACTTCATTTTTGGGGAAAAAGGGAAAGAAAGAGCTGTTTGTTTTAGGAGCTCAGCATAGGGAGGAAGGAGAAAGGAAACTGAGTGTTTGTTTCTGGGATCAGTAGGCAGAGAGCATAATGGGGGAGGTCAATAGATGTGTGCATACATATTTTCACTCATAGGTGCACACCGGGATTCCCTGCTTCTTAAATTTTCTACTGCTATGGATGACATTAGGGATGTGAATCATTTTTGAACGATTAAAATTGTCAGATAATTTTAAAATCGTCCTAAATCGTTAGAGTGCACGATACAATACAAATGCCCCTGATTTATCGTCAGGGGCATTTGTATTGTATCGTTAAATAGGGCACGGGAATTATTTGGGGGAGGGCGGGAAAACCGGCACACCAAAACAACCCCTATGTTCTTCTCCATCTTTAAAGATGGCGCCGGCCATCCAGTGCTCCTACCATGTGACAGGGGCCGGCCAATGGCACGGATACCCTGCACATGGTAAGGGCAAAGGGGCATCGGCGCCATTTTTTTTTAGAACAGCTGATGCCTGGGAACGGGAAATCTCTCCCCGAGGCCCTCCTGGATCTCTCCTCTCTCCAAGGCCCCCCTGGATCTCTCCCTGAGGCCCCCCGAGGCCCCCCTGGACCACCAGGTAATTTTAAAAGGTTTTGGGGGGGTTGGGGGGTGGGGTCGATTTAAAGGGTCGGGTGGGGTTTTTTTTTTAGTGGCGCGGGCCTCCCTAAAAATAAAATTAGTGATGACTGGTGCCCTGACAGGTCCACTGACAACAGGGTCCGCTGGATGGGCAAAGGTTGGCCCCCGGAACCTGGAACATCATAAGGACAGGCTAAGGAAACTAGGTGGACGAAGACTCTTGGTGAGTGGAAAGATGACAGCAAGGTTAAAACTCAGGATGAAGTAGAATCCAGGAGACATTCATAGCAGTTTCCAGCCGGAGTAGAGGCTTCAGTGACCTAGCGTGACTGGTGCCCTGGCAGGTCCTCTGACAACATGATCCACTGGTGGGAGGCTAGGGCAGACCCAGAACCAAAAACATCCGAGGACAAGGCTTCTAAAGAGCTGGAAACCTATTTATTTGTGCCATTCAACCATGCTGTTGAATGGCACAAACACTCTCTCAGTGGTCCCTGTGTATTATTTGGCACTTAACACATAGTACCGAGGACCCAGCACCAAGTGTAAAAAGTCACCTAGCCCAGGAAATTTAGTGTATGAAGCTAGCCACCCCGCATTGGGACCTGAGAGGACTCCTTTGTACCCCTAGTCAAAAGGACCTGCACCTTGGGAAGGGAAGAGTCAGAGAAGCTAGCCAGGGTCCCTGCCCCATACAGTAGGCAAATAACGTTATGTACCCACTCATGCTGGACTTGCAGACTGGGGTGGGGTTACATAAAAAATCATAGAATAAAACACACCTTTGTTAATTAGGGTAAGGGGGCGAGAGTTTAATATTGTACCAAATGAAATTCACAATCAGCTAAATTTTAAATCCCCTGCGCACGGGGAAAACAGGGGTTGCATGCGCTGCGCACATTTTAGAAAAGGCCCGGCCGTGCACATAACCCCTGTTACGCACAAGAGCCAGGCCTCTATCAAAGGGCAGTCCCGGGGATGGGGAGGGGTGGTCCAGGGGCGGGGTGGGACGGGGCAGAGCTGGAGGCCTCAGGAGCTGGCGTAAGTTCTGAAATAAAGAAAATTACAAAAGGTAGGGCCTTCAAAGGGGTCGGATAGGAGAGGGGAAGAGGGACAGAGGGTAGGTAGGGGAGGAGGAAAGTTCCCTCTCAATCCTCTCTTTAATTGGAGCGTACTGGGAGGGATCTGGTCGAGGCCCAACCTCGTCACCGCTCATAAACTGGGGAAATCTACACCCCCCCCCCCCCCCCCCGTGTGCGCCAGTCCGGATTTTATAACGTGTGTGCTGGCGCATGCATGTTATAAAATCACGCGTCCATGTGCTCATGCCGGGTAGCATGGGCACATGGACACATGCACATTAAAAAAAAAAAATCTACCCGTATAAGTATTGCCTAAACTTTAATTTTAACAATAGTGTGACCAGAATGTTCAAGAATGTTATTACTGAAATGGGTTTACTAAATGTTTTGGAATATGTTCCACCCAGCAGTAAAAAATTACACTCACACTACAAATTCACATGTATTACATAGCAGGCTACATAGATTTTTTGGTACCAAAAACAGTTTGCATAACTTTGAGAAAGCTGAAATACTGCCAGCAAATAATTCAGTCTATGCACGAGTGAAATTTGAACTAAGGATGGAAATACACATGAGATCCAAAAACTGGAAGCTTAATTGTTCTCTATGGAATAGTAAAGAGTACAGGGAGAAAATAAAGAGTAAGGTTGAAGAGTATTTAGAGCAATAAGTGAACATTTAATTGAGATGCACTTAGAAACATCACATAGGCAAACCAAATTTTTAAATAATTTAAAAACCTATTGGAAAAAGAAAAATGTTGCATATTATTGTTTAAGAAAAAAACCAATGATTTAAGAAAACTGATATGAAAATGGTAACTAGACTACTGACCAGAGTGGGGTACGAAGGGATAAGACCAAAAAGCCAAAGATTTTTTTTTTTTAATCTAGCCTTTCCTAGCTGGTATCTGCATGGATTGGCAATGAGTTTTTCTAGTCTGAATCTGAAAACAATCTTTCAGTGGTCACCATTTTCTCAGCTTATTTTTCTACTGGATCTTAAATAGGTTAAGTTTCTGAAGCTCTCTGAGCCAAAGAAAACATTGAAAAAGATATATAAATCAAAGGAAGAAGAACTTAATGAAATTGTGCTGTTTCCTCTTGTCACACAGTATCACTGTGTACAAATGTTCTCTCTGTTCAGTGTGACAGAGTTACTGCTGTGTAAGCAAACTGGAGTAGAAGCAGGGATTCTAAGTGGAAGTTAGATTTCATAAGCCTTCTAATTTTACTTGCAGAACATTTGAAGAAAAGGCAGGGATTTTGATAGAACATATAGAAAGACATGGTTTAATGGAACAAAGTCAGCATGGCTGTACCCAGGGCAAGTCTTGCCTCACAAATCTGCTTCACTTTTTTGAAGGAGTTAATAAACATGTGGATAAAGGTGAACCGGTAGATATAGTATACTTGGATTTTCAGAAGGCGTTTGACAAAGTTCCTCATGAGAGGCTTCTAGGAAAAGTAAAAAGTCATGGGATAGGTGGCGATGTCCTTTCGTGGATTGCAAACTGGCTAAAAGACAGGAAACAGAGAGTAGGATTAAATGGGCAATTTTCTCAGTGGAAGGGAGTGGACAGTGGAGTGCCTCAGGGATCTGTATTGCGACCCTTACTGTTCAATATATTTATAAATGATCTGGAAAGAAATACGACGAGTGAGATAATCAAATTTGCAGATGACCTTGTGAGACTGGAAAATTGGGCATCCAAATGGCAGATGAAATTTAATGTGGATAAGTGCAAGGTGATGCATATAGGGAAAGATAACCCATGCTATAATTACACGATGTTGGGTTCCATATTAGGTGCTACAACCCAAGAAAGAGATCTAGGTGACATAGTGGATAACACATTGAAATCGTCGGTTCAGTGTGCTGCGGCAGTCAAAAAAGCAAACAGAATGTTGGGAATTATTAGAAAAGGAATGATGAATAAAACGGAAAATGTCATAATGCCTCTGTATCGCTCCATGGTGAGACCGCACCTTGAATACTGTGTACAATTCTGGTCGCCGCATCTCAAAAAAGATATAATTGCGATGGAGAAGGTACAGAGAAGGGCTACCAAAATGATAAGGGGAATGGAACAACTCCCCTATGAGGAAAGACTAAAGAGGTTAGGACTTTTCAGCTTGGAGAATAGACGACTGAGGGGGGATATGATAGAGGTGTTTAAAATCATGAGAGGTCTAGAACGGGTAGATGTGAATCGGTTATTTACTCTTTCGGATAGTAGAAAGACTAGGGGACACTCCATGAAGTTAGCATGGGGCACATTTAAAACTAATCGGAGAAAGTTCTTTTTTACTCAACGCACAATTAAACTCTGGAATTTGTTGCCAGAGAATGTGGTTCGGGCAGTTAGTATAGCTGTGTTTAAAAAAGGATTGGATAAGTTCTTGGAGGAGAAGTCCATTACCTGCTATTAAGTTCACTTAGAGAATAGCCACTGCCATTAGCAATGGTTACATGGAATAGACTTAGTTTTTGGGTACTTGCCAGGTTCTTATGGCCTGGATTGGCCACTGTTGGAAACAGGATGCTGGGCTTGATGGACCCTTGGTCTGACCCAGTATGGCATTTTCTTATGTTCTTATGTTCTTAGGTCTTATGTCTTTCATCAAGTTCCAGAAGTTCCCAACAGCTGAATGGCCAGGAAGCATAGTATTGCCAAAACTGTCACCACTGTTACTACTTCTACTGATATTCAGATTCCCGATCCATAGTGATGCTTTTCTAAATGTGACCAGAAAGAACTCCAAATGGCACGTTTTTGCAACTTTTGAAAGAATTGGTTGGAATTGTGCAGAATTTTGGTTCTGACGACCCATTTGTTTTAAATAAATGGAAATCCATATTACAGAGCCATCCAGATTCTGGGAGAGAGTTTCTATGAATTTCATGGCAAAGCAATCTTCCCCCAAAGGGAAATCCATCTTGGTGTTAGTGGATTCTGTTTTAAAAATGGTATACTTTATTGCAGCTGAAAGTCTTTATCTTTATTAAAATTTGTAAAACACCTAAGAGAAACTAGAGGATGTATGTAAGAACATAAGAATTTCCATACTAGGTCAGACCAAGGGTCCATCAAGCCCACTATACTGTGTCCAATCCAAGTCAAAAGTACCTGGCAAGTACTCAAACATTAAATAAATCTCAAGCTACTATTGCTTATTAATTAATAGCAGTTTATGGATTTTTCCTCTAGGAACTTATCCAAACCTTTTTTAAACCCAGTTACACTAACCGCTGTAACCACAACCTCTGGCAATGAACTCCAGAGCTTAACTATGCACTGAAGCCTGGATTTTAAAAGGGCTGTAAAATTCGGGGGTTATGCACATAGCTGGGCCCTGCGTGTGCCGCATACATTTTCCAAAGAGCCTGGCCACTCACCGAAGTGCTGGGCCTCAAGGAAGGGGTGGGCTGGGGGAGTCTGGGAGGGGCAGGGTGGGGGGGCAGGCCAGGACAGCACCATTAGCTGCTATTTCGGGGAAGCACATGCCAGCCAGCTGCCGAAGGAGCAGCAAGGTAAAAAACAAAAAAAGTCTTATAGCTAAGAAAAGGTTAGGGGGTGGGGAGGAAAGAGGAAAAGGTAGGAAGGTTATGTAGGGGTATAGGAAAGTTCCCTCCCAGTCTGCTCCTTAATTGGAGTTGACTGGGAGAGAACTGGGGAAATCCTACTCGCGTTGCCGCACAATGTTTTTTAAAATTCCCCTCCTCGCGCGTGGAAGAGGCCACCCGCCCATACATGTATGTGGACATTAAAATCTGGCATGCATGTACATGCGAGAAATATATTTTGTAACATGCATGTGCAAATGCGCGCATGTTATAAAATTGGGGTATCCATGTGCGCGCACCAGGAACCGTGCACACATGAAAGTGCACGTGCCTCTTTTAAAATCTACCCTTGAATGAAAAAGAATTTTCTTTGATTTGTTTTAAATGAGCTACTTGTTAACTTCATGGAGTGCCCCTTAGTTCTTATATTATCTGAGATGTTGCGCCCCTGGCCGCGCTTCACACGGACAGGGCCTTACCTCTGCGGCCTTGTCCAGCCTCTAATACTGCTCTTCACAGCCCTGGTAAGCTGCCGACGAAGCCTGACTCCTGCAGGGGGTGCCGCCACCAGCCACCGCTTCCTCTGTGGCCTGGAGGCCATGCTCGAGGCCTTCATGGCTGGGGCCACCTTCGGGTCCAGCCCCTCGACTCGGCAGGGATGCTGCCGATGTTGCCTGCCTCTGGGCCCTCCCCCTATGCGGCAGAGACGCTACCGTCATGGCCTGCTTCCTCTTGCTCTGCAGGGATGCTCTCCAAGGTCCTGCAAGCCAACCTCTGGCCTCTCTTTAGGCGCTGGTGCCCGCCTCTTAAATCCTTTTAAAGGGCCAGCAGCAGGAAGTGGCCATGGCCCCATCGAAGCCTCAGTTTCCGCCTTCTTCCTGGATGGGACCTATAAGAAGACCTCGCTCCATTCCTCCAGCATCTTCGCATCTATCCAGATGCTCCTGAAGATGTCTCTTCAGTCCTGATGCTGTTCCCAGTCTGGATGTCCGTGAGTCACGATCCTGATGCTGTTCCCAGTCCAGATGTCCGTGAGCCCAGTTCCTGATGCTGTTCCCAGTCCGGATGCCCGTGATCCCAGATCCTGATGCTGTTCCCATTCCGGATGTCCGTGAGTCCAGATTCTGATGCTGTTCCCAGTCCGGATGTCCGTGAGTCCCGATCCTGATGCTGTTCCCAGTCCAGATGTCCGTGAGTCTATATCCTGTTCCATGTTCAAGATGTCCCATGTTCCAAGATGTTCCATGATCCAAGATGTTCCTAGTCCCAGGAGGTCCGTTCCAAGTCCTGCAGTCTGTTCCCTGTTCCAAGATGTCTGTGAGTCCAAGTCCAGAGATGTTCCTAGTCCTCTTCATGATGTTGTCCTGGTCCTGATGCTCCAGATCCAGAAGAACCCTCCGGAAAGTCCTTGTTTTTAAAGTCTGAGGTTCGGTCCTCAAGTGCTAAGTGGCAAGTTTTATCTCCTTGTATCCAGTCCTGACACTGGAGGCCCCAAGGGGTTGCTTCACACCTGTGCTATGAGACTTCCTGAGCTCACCCCTCTCCCCTCATTGTCCGCAACCAGCCTCTCGGCTGTGTAGGGCGCCTGAGGCTCTTGCTCATCCCGGCCTGTGTCTTTGTTCTTCACCTGAGTCTTCAGTGTGGTCCGCAACCAGCCCCATGTGTTGTGTAGGGCACCTGAGATACTTGCCTTCTTTAAGTCTACGTTCCAAGACCATATCAAAGTCTACATCCAAGTCTACGTTCCAAGTCTACGTACTCCTCAAGGGTCCCAAGCTCCATGTCGTACTCCTCAAGAGTCTCAAGCTCCACATCAGACTCCTCAGTCCCAAGTTCCAAGCTCCTAGTCCTTGCCCGAGACTTGTCTTAGCCTTGTTTTCCTAGATCTGTCCAGCTCTGTTCCAGTGCCACCCATTCCTGCACACACACCTCACCACGGTTGCAACTCATGTCCCGACCTGAGCAGCCCTGTGGCCCAAGGGTTCCACTCTCCCATGAGCTAAGTGATGCGAGCCGAGCCCGCACCATCGGCCCCTGAAGGCTGCGCTCACTACTTAAGAGAGTAAATAACCGATTTACATTAAGTTTAAGTCCTTTCATGATTTTGTAGACCTCTATCATATCACCCTCTAAACTGAATAGCCCTAACTTTCTTAGCCTTACCTCATAAGGCAACCATTCCATACACCTTATCATTTTGGTCACCCTTCTTTGCACTTTCTGCAGAGCAACTATATCATTTTTTTGAGATGTGGCAACCAGAATTTCATACAGTATTCAAGATGCGGTCTCACCATGGAGCGATACAGAGCCATTATGACATCCATAATTTTATTTTCCATTCCTTTCTTAATAATTCCTAACATTCTGTTTGTTTTTTTGATCGCCACAGCACACTGGGCCGACAATTTCAGTGTATTATCAACTATGATGCCTAGATCTCTTTCTTAGGTGGTAACTCCTAAGATGTATTTATTTCTTTAAAAGTTTTTATGTACCACAAATTAGGCAGGGATCTGGCCATCTAGGTGGTTTACAATACAACATACATAATTAAAATAACAATATAATCAAAATCATAAAATAATCACATTTACAGTGCTGGCTAATTCCTACACAAATCTATTACTTTAAAGCAGCAGAGGTATTTTCTATTAGAGATGTATATGAGCATGCCCTGTCAATATTGGGGTAATTGAAATCTCCCATTATTACTGCACTACCAGCTTGGTTACCTTCCCTAATTTCTCTTAGCATTTCACTGTCCATCTCACCATCTAGGTCAGGTGGATGATAGTATACTCTTATCACTATACTCTTCCCCAACACCCAAGGGATTTCTACCCATAAAGATTCAATTGTGCATTTAGTCTCATGTAGGCTCTTTATCCTGTTAGACTCTATGCCATCCTGGACATAAAGTGCCACCCCACCACCAAGATGTTCCTCTCTGTCATTGCAATATAATTTGTACCTTGGTATAGCACTATCCCATTGGTTATCCTCTTTCCACCATGTCTCTGAAATGCCAATTAAGTCTATGTCACTACTCTAATTCTCCCATCTTGCTTCTTAGACTTCTGGCATTAGCATACAAACATTTTGAAGTGTGTTTTTTGTTTGTATTAGCATTCAGAAATGTGATAAAAACAAAACTTTAAAAGAATCAATAAAACAAATGCATAAAAGCATTCAAGAATCCCTAATTAATCAAAAAGAAAATATGCCAAACTACATATAGATTCAGTGTTTAATGTGTAAACTAACAGAAATATCCTTGTTTATAAAGAAATGTCTAGCATAAATGTAAATATTTTTACATAGTCCAATTGCCTGATCGCTTCATATAATGACTTCCAAAATATTGGAGCAGCGACAGAAAAAGAACAGTCCTTTATCACAGGCAAACATGCTTGCCTAGCTGAGGGAATTATTGAAAAAACCTCTCTGCTGGGATCTAAAACTTCAGTCTCCATAGGCCAATGAACAAGGAGCCAGTGCTCTCTACATTTTTTTTCTGAGATGAGTAAGTAGCTGCATTTAGCAGATGTTGAATGGGTCTTAAAGTTAAAGCAGGTAGATCCAAATAAACAATATTATAGTAATCATCTAGGGGAATATGGAACCACATAAAACTCTCAGATCTAGATTCATCATTTTGCTGAAAATATAACAAGAATAGTGCCTGTGATAAAAAAAAAAAAAGGCATGCCTATTTTTGAGATACTGCAACGTGTTAAATTTATTGCATCTGTGATGTTTTTACTTTGCAAGGAGAGAGAGATAGAGAAAGAGAGAGAGAGAGACTTTAAGAGGTTCTCATATTTAGTCAACTATTATATCACTATAGGAGGGTCAACTAGTAACTCAAGGTGAGGTTTTGGTGGTGGTCAAGGATTTGGGGGGGGGGGGGGGGAAGGTTTACATGGATAATCAGATGCATAAACAGCATAGTACACATCAGTAAAGATTTGATGTGATTTGGAGTGAGGAAAGGTACACAAAGATTAGATTTGTACAATGTACTCTTGCCCTAGCTTGATAGTAGTAGAGACTGTACATCATGCTAGGTCGAGAGTATATTGTACAAATCTCATCTTTGTGTACCTTTTCCTCACTCTAAATCACATCAAATTTTCACTTATGTGTACTGTGCTGTTTGTACATCTGACTGTGCATGTAAAACGACCCCCAAAACTATAGACCACCCCCAAAACGTCAACTCAAGTTACTAGTTGACCCTCCCACAGAGGTATAAATAGTTAACTAGTATGTGTACTATCATCCATTGTACCTGAAGACTGGAGGGTGGCTAATGTAACCGTAATATTTAAAAAGGGTCCCAGGGGCAATCCAGGAAATTACAGACCAGTTAGCCTGGCTTCAGTACCAGGAAAAATAGTGGAATGTGTTCTAAATATCAAAATCACTGAACATATAGAAAGACATGGTTTAATGGAACAAAGTCAGCATGGCTTTACCCAAGTCAAGTCTTGCCTCACAAATCCTCTTCACTTTTTTGAAGGGGTTAATAAAACATGTAGATAAAGGTAAACCAGCAGATGTAGTGTATTTGGATTTTCAGAAGGCATTTGACAAAGTTCCTTATGAGAGGCTTCTAGGAAAAGCAAAAATTCATGGGATAGGTGGCGATGTCCTTCCGTGGATCACAAACTGGCTAAAAGACAGGAAACAGAGAGTAGGATTACATGGACAATTTTCTCAGTGGAAGGGAGTGGGCAGTGGAGTGCCTCAGGGATCTGTACTGGGACCCGTGCTTTTCAATATATTTATAAATGATCTGGAAAGGAATATGACAAGCGAGGTAATCAAATTTGCAGATGATACAAAATTATTCAGAGTAGTTAAATCACAAGCAGATAGTAATAAATTGCAGTAAGATCTTGTGAGACTGGAAAACTGGGCATCCAAATGACTGATGAAGTTTAAAGTGGATAAGTGCAAGGTGATGCATATAGGGAAAAATATCCCATGCTATAGTTGTACAATGTTAGGTTCCATATTAGGAGCTACCATCCAAGAAAGAGATCTAGGCATCATAGTGGATAACAGATTGAAATTGTTGGTTCAGTGTGCTACGGCAGTCAAAAAAGCAAACAGAATGTTGAGAATTATTAGAAAGGGAAAATGTCATAATGCCTCCATATCGCTCCATGTTGAGACTGCACTTTGAATACTGTGTACAATTCTGGTCACCGCACCTCAAAAAAAGATATAGTTGCAGTGGAGAAGGTACAGAGAAGGGCAACCAAAATGATAAAGGGGATGGAACAGCTCCCCTATGAGGAAAGACTAAAGAAGTTAGGACTGTTCAGCTTGGAGAAGAGATGGCTGAGGAGGGATATGATACAGGTGTTTAAAATCATGAGAGGTCTAGAATGGGTAAATATGAATCAGTTATTTTTTGGATAGTAGAAGAACTAGGGGGCACGCCATGAAGTTAGCTTGTGGCACATTTAAAAGTAATCGGAGAAAGTTCTTTTTCACTCAACGTACAATTAAACTCTGGAATTTGTTGCCAGGGGATGTGGTTGGTGCACTTACGGGCGGATTTTAAAAGCCCTGCTCGCGTAAATCCGCCCGGATTTACGTGAGCAGGGCCCTCGCGCGCTGGCGCGCCTATTTTGCATAGGCAGCCGGCACGCGCAGAGCCCTCTTCACTTTTGACTGAATTTTAAAAATTTGCATATGTACCTCGTGATGCATGATTTATCACATCAGTTATGCAATTATCGCAGGCTTTAAGGCCTTAACACCCGTGATAAGGCTCTAATGCAGTTTGATGAGTGACTCCCTCAGTTTGAAGAATCCAGATTTAATATCAGTTTTGATATGATGGTGGAAGACTAGGTATGAATCAATCTAGATTTTAAGTATTTGAATAGAATAATAAATTACACCAGCAATAGTAATTGATGTGTGTACCAGCTTGGCATGTGAATTTTGAATAAAAGCAAAATCTGTTTTGCCAATATTCAACAAGAATTTGTTGAAGAATAACCATTTTTGAATCATCAACAGACAAATTCGAAGTAGCGCAATTTTTGCTGACCAAGATGTGCTAATGCAGACTAGGAATTGTATATCATCTGCATTAATTATATAGGCCTGACAAAGACCTGGCAAATTTTTACAGATAGGGGCCTTATATATTAAAAAGAGCTGTGGATATTGCAAACTCTTGCAGTACACCTATCTTCTGGCTAGACTAGTCAGAATAGTTATTACAGATACAAATTTGTTCAGTTCAGATAAAAAATGATTTGAACATTTCTTTACATAGTAAAAGGAACAGCAAAGACTTTTTTAAACAAATATTAAGACTACATCTTACATTGTCAGTAATCAGTATTCTAATTTGCAGTTTGATTCTAATGACAGATAACACATCTGTAACAGGTACCTCCTGTCCTACCCAAGTGTGTTTATTGTCCCACCCCTGCCTAAGCCCCCCCTATTTTTACCTCCCCTGTGAAATAAGCTCTGTACCAGACTGTTGCTCAAGAAATGAAACAATTTATTGAATGGATATGGCTGCAGCATAGGTCACTTGTATACAATTAATCTCTGTATATAAACAAATACTTCATCTAACTTCCCTAAAACACTCACAGGATGACCATGCTGAAATCTGCTGCATTTCAGTTCATAAGCGCTAAACAAACATCATTACAAGTGCTCAACTGTTGTGCCAAGGTAGACCCTTGGGCCGAGATGGGGTTGATGCATCCCGTAGGTAGGTCCCCACTGTTGGCAGGCAGAGTGGGCTGATGAACAGAGGCCAGCTGGAGTTTCACCAATACCAGCCCTCATCCCTCACGGGTTGAGCCTTTGGGTGCCGGGGCCTCTGTATGTAGTCGATGTAGAGATTGGTTCAGCCCAGAGACAGCAGGTGAGAGATGATACAGTCTTACACTCGACAAGGTACAGTCCTAGAGACTCGGGCGCCAAAGGAATGCAGACAGGGGGCATCCGAGCAAGAGCAGGCCGAAGCCTGAATAGACCAAGTCCAGGAGGTAAGCTTGAGAAGCATTGAGGAACACTCTTGAGTTATGGCTGGCGGCAATCTAGAAGCAGTGGCAAGCAAGGCTGAAGTCTGATCATGGAGATAGTCAAACATACTCACATGATGCAGAGGTCTGGGTCTGGAGTTAGGCAATAGCGTAGTCAGGCGAAGCAGAGGTCTGGGTCTGGAGATAGGCAATAGCGTAATCAGGCAAAGCAGAGGTCTGGGTCTAGAAATAGGCAGTAGCATAGTCAGGTGAAGCAGAGGTCTGGACTTGGAGAGAGTTAATGACATGGTCCAGCAAAGCAGAGGTCCAGGCTTGGAGAGAGTCAGTGGCGTGGTCAGGTGAAGCGAAGTCAAAGTCCATGTAGGCAATCTGAGGTATGGAGCAAGATAGAAACAAGGAGACAGGAACCAGGAACAACAAGGAACAGGAATGAAGGAGTGAGATGAATCTCTAGGAGGCAACGAGTACTCGACCAGTGAGCAGACCTATTGCAAAGACAAAGCTAGGGAGCGGAGCCTGCGCTTAAATACCAAGCTCCACCGACATCATCATCCGGGGCCGTGGCTAGGTTCCTGCCGCGGTCCCTACTTAAACATCAGTGCTGCGCACGTGAGCTCCTAGGGGGAGGGGTGCGGTGCCGAGAAGGAGCATATCTCTGCGGGCCAAAGAGAGGCTCAATGAGAAGCAATGGACGCAGTGGCTGGACTGGGAATGCTGGGGATTGCAGTGGGACCAGAGGCACCAGGGGAGGCCCAAGGACGGAGCTGACAGTCCACCGCCACCAGCAAGGAGGAACCAGGAGCTGAAGTCACTGTAGGAAGGTGAGGGGGCCGTGCCACGGGTCTGCCGTAGATGGCACGCCACTGAAGGATTGGCCATAGAAGCCAGTCCCTGTACACATTTTGCTGTCTGGGATGCAGGGCCATCAAAGCCTTACCCCTCATGTTGTCTTGCAAACCAAACAAGTTAATCAAACCCTGGCACAATACTTCCAGACTAGACTCTTTCTCAACTGCATGTTCCATCCATGGTTCCTTTTAGGAGAAGAGCAACAAACTAAAATTATGATTGCATCAGAATTAACCAAAATTTACTGGACGTTCAAGCACAAGTACAACAAAACAATGAAATTGCTAAAGAGCAAAAAAAGAAGCAAATAGACCAACAGTGACAAAAATATAAGATATGAGACTTGATCTAGAACCTAAGGACAAGAAGATACATCACAAAGTTAGAGCAAAGATTTACAGAACCTTTCATCATACAGAAACAGATAAACCCATTTGCCTTCAGATTACAACTACTAGTTACCCACCAGATCCACACAATATTATGTATGTGTGTGAGATGGCCAGGAATGGAGGTATATAATGTCATAGAACACAATCTTGTAAAAGCCAAACTTAGTTTACTAAGTATGGTAAATAATTGGTAGAAATTAGTATAATCAGCAGCAAATTCAAAAGCAAATATCAGTAATAAGTACACAGCAGCATAGTAAACATTACATAGCTTAATCAAGACAAATAGTAACATAGATAGAAATAAAGAAAAATAATCTATATAGGAATTACTTTCCTCATAGGCTTTCCTGTCTATGAGATAGCATCTTCACAAAAAAAACGGAAGGCTATTCAATGCTGGGAACTCCACAAACCAGCTGTTTGCTCTGTCTGTGGCTCATTCAAAGAATCATCATTGTATGCAGCATTTTATATCACATTCACTCTGGCTTTAATCCAGTGTCTGCAAGTTAGGTGTTTTGATTTGCCCCTATAGCTCTGACATTAGCCAGACCATCTGCAGCTTGTTAAATTATGACCAGTTAAGACTCAGTTTCAAAGAGATTTATGGCTCAGCTATGGCTATTAGGGAAGCATCCTACCAGACTCTTTCACCAGTGTTATCTCTTAGAAAACAATTGTTAGAGAAACCAGATGTCTCTTGCCTCCTGCCTTATCTCAACTTATTAGTACCAGCCAGAAACAGTGTGCTATAGTGTCTCAGACTTTAATAATTCTTATGCTTAAGCTGTTAGGATTCATGGGTTTCATGGACCCTTAGCCCGAGGTGGAGGTTGATGCTACCTGAGGGGCAGGGCCCCTCAGGTCCTTACCGTTGGGAGGCGAGGTCAGATGCAGCAGGGTCATGACTAGTTCAGTAGAGTGAGAATGTCCTGTGTCACTGCCATGTGATCGCAGGTACCTGCACTGAGATATACTGTGAGGCGCCCCGAGGAGTGGGACAAAGAGGCACAGTCTGGAGGAGTCACAGTACTTAGGCATGACTGGAGATACGATGTACCAGAGAAGTAACCTTCAAGGCGGAGGTATGCTAGGCAGGCCCCAAGGAGCGGGAAGCGCTGAGACAGGATCTCTGAAGGAGCAATGCAGAGACTGTCCCAAGGGGCGGGACAGCGCAGCAACAGAGTTTCTGGTGTGATGACGTAGGGGCTGCCCCGAGGAGCGGGGAAATGCAGAGTCAAGTCTCTGATGTAGTGATGTAGGCTGCCCCGAAGAGCGGGACAGCGAAGAGTGAAGCCACTGGTGTGATGATGTAGAGACTGCCCCGAGGAGCAGGGAAGCGTAGAGTCAAAGTCTCTGGTGAAGTGATATAGAGGCTGCCCCGAGAAGTGGGGAAGTGTAGAATCAAAGTCTCCGGTGTGGTAAGGTAGAGACTGTCCTGAGGAGCGGGAAGCATAGAGATGGGAGTGCTGAGGCTACCCTGAGGAGCGGAGAAATGAGTCAGCAGGACCTCTGGTGAGGAGCGCAGGAGCTACCCCAAGGAATGGGGAAGCTTGGAGACCAAGTCTCCTGAAGGACGGACAAGCAGGCCCCCGAGGAGTGGGTACCCGAGCCAGAGTCCAGATCAGCAGGTAGAGATCCAAGGCAGGAACCATGGGTCTGGAGAGACAGGAACAAGCACCAGTGAGGTGAAGGAACTTGTTGCCAAGTCAGTTTGCATAGGCCAAAGGAGATGCTTAAATATCCCAAGGTAATGATGTCATCAGACAGGGATGGCCCAGGGAGTCCAGCCATTGATCCTTTAAATTGAGAACAGATGGCATGCGCGCACGTGCCTAGGAAGGCCTGGAGTCGAATCGTGGGCCAGCGGCATCCCAGCCGCCATGTGGAGCAAGGAGGACCAGGAACAGTGTGGCAACAATGGCTGGCCAGAGCCGCGAGTTCCCCTGGAGTGGAGGGCCAGGCATGGCAGGATGTGAATTAGGTTGGCTGCGGACACCTGCAGCCGACGGTCATAACACTGTCCCAAGCTGTGCCATATGCTAAGATGTGTCATAGATAGATCAATCCACATTTATCAATTATTGGGGACTGTTTTGATCCATTGCTAATCCTACCATCATGTCTAACCGCTCATCAATAATAACTTTCATCAATAATAACTTTCATTTCATGCAATATCTACTCCGCCGATCTATTAGCTAACTATCTATATGTCACAGACATAATTTTTATAATAAACAAGAAAATTCCTGAGCCTAACTGCTCCTATAATAACTACACCTATAAATAATTATTTAACCCTCCAATAGCCATGATGCTCTCCTATAACATATAATATCCAGTCCTTGAGGATTTGTGTAACCTATTACCCATGTTATTGTTTTAGATGCTCCCTGTATCAAACATTATCTATTGCTATTATTATTATTATCCATGTTACTGTTATTATCTATGTTACTGTTCTAGATGTTCCCTGTATCAAACAAAAGGAAACGCTTAACTTCCTGCACCATTAAGTTGTATGTAAACCGATGTGATATGTAAATCGAACACCGGTATATAAAAACAAATAAATAAATAAATAAAATAAATAATGATCTTCCTGGAATATTGCTAACTTCCTAAAATTATCTTCTCACAGTATGGCTCTGTTAAAACCATACCGGGAAAATCCATTCTCAGCTCAGAAAACACCTCCTCCTCAGTGAAAGGTCATTTAAGAAGCAGATCCATGACCCTATGTAAATCCAAGGTTGGCTCCATTATTTAGTTGACTTGGAGTAAAATAACTTGGAGGTCCACTGGAAGGAATCAGCCCAGAACATATATGTAAAATATCTTCTACAAAGTTTCTATCAAGGTCACCAAATAAAACAGGGGCCCTGAGGTTGTGACTGCTTGGAAAAGGTGGTGTATAATCTCAGGGTTATCAAGACTTGAACCAATGAAGTTAGAAGGAAGGACAGTTGAACCAATGAAGTTAGAAGGAAGGATAGGGAAACATCACAGGAGAGATAGTAACAAGGAAATGCCAGGGGTCAAAGGGTTAGACTCACCTTTAGAGGTTCCCATGAATACTGAAAATTACCCTAACCATGCACCTTTTTTTTTAAATCATGGGCACTATTCTTGTGAAATGTATAGCAAAATAGCACACATAAAAAGTTAATTTTTAAAGCTATTTCCTTAGGTAAAACATTGCTTTACCAGTAAAAATGAGCTTTTAAAAAATTGCACTCTCAATATGTGGTTAAAAGTATGTACATAGGGTTTGTATGTGTTTACTTTTGCCAACAGTTTGAAGAGGCATTTTTGTGGACAGGATTTGGAATCACATGCATGCTTTAGTATTTTCAACAGTATATACATATTTTTTCTCCCCAAAAAATATGCATACAAACTAGCAGGTGTAATTGTGTCAAGTAACTTTGGTGGGATAAATTTATTTTCTTTTTTGTTTAGATTGAAAACAACTTTATTAAACATTCATTGTAGTAACAAAATACAAAATTCTCACACAAGTTTTAATTAGGGAGAAGTTCAGCTGAGGATCACATGACAAATAGAATACAATATCTGATATTGAGTATAGCTTGGATCATGTTTAGAACTAAAGAAGGAATTACCAAGCTAAGATGGACAGTAATTACCGTTGCAAGAACATCAATTTTGGCAATATTACCTAACCAATTTTCAGACATTTCCTATATAACCTCATACATATGCCTTACTCAGAAAAAGGAGTCAATAATTCAGATCAATTATAGGTTAGTTAGTGCGCCCTAATAGAACTTACAGCGCACTAAGTATGTAGTAGTGTGCTGTAACTAATGTTAGTGCGCACTAAAAAAATGCAACTTAAAAAATTAAAAAGTATCAATTCAGAGGAGTTTGTTAGCTAGAAAAACAGTGTGCGCTAATTGGTATTACTGCGCACTAAGAGATATGCAGTGCGCAGTAACTTCGTTAGTGAGCACTAACAGGAAATACGAATTTTGTGAAATGTCGGCAAAAATTTCTTCGTATATTGGTGCTACCAAACCATGACATTGTCCAATTTGTGAAAAATGAATGCACATCCCTAGAGAAGATACTGACCTCCCATGACAAGCTACACTACAGCTAGAAGCAACCAATGTGATTAAACTAACTCCCTTACCTGAAGCCAGTAGAAAAGTCTCAGCTGGCAAACCTAGGAGAACAATAAGGGGATCCAAGACAAGCCTAACATTAGTAAAGTAGTAAATTCACAAGCAGATTTCAGACCAATGTGTCTGTATTTTAGGACATATCTACCAAACATGAAAGAAGGTTCCCCTAAGAATGCATGCCTGCAAACAACTATTATTACTAAGGAGACCCATTTTATTTAGTCTTGTCTGGCATACAATTCTAATGCTATCACAATTTGTAGCCAAATAAAATTCCCCTTGTTTAATGTACAACAATTTTTTGCAAACAATTATGGGAGCACTGAGAGGAGAGGATAACCTTGCTGGTGGATGAAAGGAATCAGTAAGTTCTTGAGACATTGTCTTTTTTAAAAGTATTGGGGCAAAGTTAACTAGTTGGGAATATTATTTAGTGTGTTTGTATGTTTGTGCTTTTAATAGTCAGTAAGGCAGCTAGTAAGCAGAAGTTAGTGTTTATATATATAAAAAAAAAAAGTAGCCAGAAGCTAGAAATAAGCTAGGAGCAGTGCATATCTAAGTAAAAAGACTGAAAAGTTCAGTTCAGTTACTCACCTTGGAAAGGTGTTGAGGTAGTGTGATTTGGTTTGATTAGGAACCAACAAAAAAAACCAAACAAACCTTATTGAGAGTTTGATCATTCCCCTATAGGCCACTACTAGACATATACTGAATTCACTAATACATTTAAAGGACATCAATTAGACACATTCCTACTCCCATAGCAACCTAAAACTTAAGTAGGAACTGAACAAATTTGAGATGAAGGCAGCAATCCAGCAGCAAGAGGGGGGCTTCCCAGTCTTTTGCATTGAATGTCACATGTATGATTTTTTACTCGCTGGTGAGAAGTTGTACATGTGCACGTGATGCAAAGAGCTCCTGGCTCTCAGAGAATGAGTTCGATCTCTGGAGGCTAGAGTGGCAGACCTGGAGAAACTGAGGCAGACAGAGAGGTATATAGATGAGACCTTCAGGGACATAGTAGCCAAGTCTCAACTTCAGGCTGGCAGCCCTGGTGCTGCCTTGGAGGAAGAAGGTCTCATGATTGGAGAGCATCAACCTGGTACAGCAGGAAAGGATCCTGTACCAAGGATCCTGTAGCGAGGACCTCTGGAGGCTGGAGTGGCAGACCTGGAGAAACTGAGGCAGACAGAGAGGTATATAGATGAGACCTTCAGGGACATAGTAGCCAAGTCCCAACTTCAGGCTGGCAGCCCTGGTGCTGCCTTGGAGGAAGAAGGTCTCATGATTGGAGAGCAACAACCTGGTACAGAAGGAAAGGATCCTGTAGCAAGGACCTGCTCTCCAGGTGATGCATTGTCCTTTCGCACCAAGGATATCTCCCCAAGGCCTATTGCCCAGGAGGGAAGTGTTAGGTCGGCCATCATAGTTGTGATTCGATTATTAGGAATGTAGACAGCCGAGTGGCTGGTGGGTGTGAGGATAGCCTGGTAGCATTCCTCCCTGGTGCAAAGGTGGCGGACTTCACAAGTCACCTAGATAGGATTTTAGACAGTGCTGTCGTGGTACATGTGGGCACCAACGACAATGGAAAATGTGGGAGGGAGGTTCTGGAAACCAAATATAGGCTCTTAGGTAGAAAACTTAAATCCAGAACCTCAAGGGTAGCATTCTCTGAAATGCTCCCTGTTCCACGCGCAGGTCACCAAATGCAGGCAGAGCTCCAGAGTCTCAATGTGTGGATGAGACGATGGTGCAAGGAAGAGGGATTCAGTTTTGTAAGGAACTGGGGAACCTTTTGGGGAAGGGGGAGTCTCTTCCGAAGGGATGGGCTCCACCTTAACCAGGGTGGAACCAGACTGCTGGCGCTAACCTTTAAAAAGGAGATAGAACATAAGAACATACTTGGTCTGACCCAGTATGCATGCCATGCTGGGTCAGACCAAGGGTCCATCAAGCCCAGCATCCTGTTTCCAACAGTGGCCAATCCAGGCCATAAGAACCTGGCAAGTACCCAAAAACTAAGTCTATTCCATGTTACCGTTGCTAGTAATAGCGGTGGTTATTATCTAAGTCAACTTAATTAATAGCAGGTAATGGACTTCTCCTCCAAGAACTTATCCAATCCTTTTTTAAACACAGCTATACTAACTGCACTAACCACATCTTCTGGCAACAAATTACAGAGTTTAATTGTGCGTTGAATGAAAAAGAACTGTCTCTGATTAGTTTTAAATGTGCCACATGCTAACTTCATGGAGTGCACCCTAGTCTTTCTATTATCCGAAAGAGTAAAAAACGGATTCACATCTACCCATTCTAGACCTCTCATGATTTTAAACACCTTTATCATATCCCCCCTCAGCCGTCTCTTCTCCAAGCTGAAAAGTCCTAACCTCTCTAGTCTTTCCTCATAGGGGAGCTGTTCCATTCCCTTTATCATTTTGGTCGCCCTTCTCTGTACCTTCTCCATTGCAATTATATCTTTTTAATTATATATTTTAAACTAGAACAAAGGGGAAAGCTGACAGTTACTCAGCAGCGCATGATTCAGAGAGACTCGGTATCTTCAAAGGATACTAATGATGCATTAGAATTAGGGTATCCAGACAGTGAGGTTCCAATAATAAGAAAAGTAGTCCAAGTGCCTGTAACTAAAAACTCACCTGAGCTAAAAAAAATTCTAAATTATCCCTAGCAATTAAAAAGCAGAATGAAAATACAAACAAAAACCAAACTTTTAAATGCTTGTATGCTAATGCCAGGTCTAAGAAGTAGATGGGAGAATTAGAATGTATAGCAGTGAATGATGACATAGACTTAATTGGCATCTCAGAGAAATGGTGGAAGGAGGACAACCAATGGGACAGTGCTATACCGGGGTACAAATTATATTGCAATAACAGAGAGGAGCACCTGGGAGGTGGTGTGGCGCTTTATGTCCGGGATGGCATAGAGTCCAGCAGGATAAACATCCTGCATGAGACTAAATCCACAATTGAATTTTTATGGGTAGAAATCCCTTGTGTGTCGGGGAAGATTATAGTGATAGGATTATACTACCATCCACCTGGTCAAGATTGTGAGAAGGAGAGTGAAATGCTAAGAGAAATTAGGGAAGCTAACCAAATTGGTAGTGCGGTAATAATGGGAGACTTCAATTACCCAAATATTGACTGGGTAAATGCATCATCGGTACATGCTAGAGATGGAAAGTTCCTGGATGGAATAAATTACATTTTTATGGAGCAATTGGTTCAGAAACCAACAAGTGAGGGAGCAATTTTAGATCTAATTCTCAGTGGAGCACAGGATTTTGTGAGAGAGGTAATGCTGGTGGGGGCCGCTTGGCAATAGTGATCCTAATATGATCAAATTTGAATTAATGACTGGAAGGGGGACAGTAAGCAAATCCACGGCTCTCGTGCTAAACTTTCAAAAGGGAAAATTTGATAAAATGAGAAAATTGATAGGAAAAAACTGAAAGGAGCAGCTACAAAGGTAAAAAGTGAGCAAGAAGCATGGTCATTGTTAAAAAAATACCATCCTAGAAGCACAGTCCAGGTGTATTCCACACATTAAAAAAGGTGGAAAGAAGGCAAAACGATTACCGGCATGGGTAAAAGGTGAGGTGAAAGAGGCTATTTTAGCCAAAAGATCTTCATTCAAAAATTGGAAGAAGGATCCAACAGAAGAAAATAGGATAATGCATAAGCGTTGGCAAGTTAAATGTAAGACATTGATAAGACAGGCTAAGAGATAATTTGAAAAGAAGTTGGCTGTAGAGGCAAAAACTCACAGTAAAAACTTTTAAAAATATATCTGAAGCAAAAAGCCTGTGAGGGAGTCAGTTGGACCATTAGATGATCGAGGGGTTAAAGGGGCACTTAGAGAAGATAAGGCCATTGCGGAAAGATTAAATGATTCCTTTGCTTCAGTGTTTACAAAAGAGGAAGTTAGGGAGGTACCCGTACTGGAGAAGGTTTTCATGGGTAATGATTCAGATGGACTGAACCATATCACGGTGAACCTAGAAGATGTGGTAGTTCTGCTTGACAAACTGAAGAATAGTAAATCACGTGGACCGGATGGTATACACCCCAGAGTTCTGAAGGAACTAAAAAATGAAATTTCAGACCTATTAGTAAAAATTTGTAACCTATCATTAAAATCATCCATTGTACCTGATGACTGGAGAATAGCTAATGTAACCCCAATATTTAAAAAGAGCTCCAGGGGCGATCCCGTAAACTACAGACCAGTTAGCCTGACTTCAGTGCCAGGAAAAATAGTGGAAAGTGTTCTGAAAATCAAAATCACAGAACATATAGAAAGACATGGTTTATTGGAACAAATTCAGCATGGCTTTACCCAAGGCAAGTGTTGCCTCAGAAATTTGCTTCACTTTTTTGAAGGAGTTAATAAACATGTGGATAAAGTTGAACCAGTAGATGTAGTGTACCTGGATTTTCAGAAGGCATTTGACAAAGTTCCTCATGAGAGGCTTCTAGGAAAAGTAAAAAGTCATGGGATAGGTGGCGATGTCCTTTCATGGATTACAAACTGGCTAAAAGACAGGAAACAGAGAGTAGGATTAAATGAACAATTTTCTCAGTGGAAGGGAGTGGGCAGTGGAGTGCCACAGGGATCTGTATTGAGACCCTTACTGTTCAATATATTTATAAATGATCTGGAAGGAAATACGATGAGTGAGGTAATCAAATTTGCAGATGATACAAAATTGTTCAGAGTAGTTAAATCAAGCAGACTGTGATAAATTGCAGGTAGACCTTGTGAGACTGGAAAATTGGGCATCGAAAGGGCAGATGAAATTTAATGGAGATAAGTGCAAGGTGATGCATATAGGGAAAAATAACCCATGCTATAGTTACACAATGTTAGGTTCTATATTATGTGCTACCACCCAAGAAAGAGATCTAGGCATCCTAGTGGCTAACACATTGAAATTGTCAGTTCAATGTGCTGCAGCAGTCAAAAAAACCAACAGAATGTTGGGAATTATTAGAATGGGAATGGTGAATAAAACGCCTCTGTATCGCTCCATGGTGAGACCACACCTTGAATACTGTGTACAATTCTGGTTGCCGCAATTCAAAAAAGATATAATTGCGATGGAGAAGGTACAGAGAAGGTCAACCAAATGATAAGGGGAATGGAATAGCTCCCCTATGAGGAAAGACTAAAGAGGTTAGGACTTTTCAGCCTGGAGAAGAGTCGGCTGAGAGGGGATATGACAGAGGTGTTTAAAATCATGAGAGGTCTAGAACGGGTAGATGTGAATCGGTTATTTATTCTTTCAGATAATAGAAAGACTAGGGGGCACTCCATGAAGCTAGCATGTGGCACATTTAAAACTAATCGGAGAAAGTTCTTTTTCACTCATTGCTCAATTAAACTCTGGAAATTGTTGCCAGAGGATGTGATTAGTGCAGTTAGTATAGCTGTGTTTATAAAAGGATTGGATAAGCAACGGTAACATGGAATAGACTAAGTTTTTGTGTACTTGCCAGGTTCTTATGGCCTGGATTGGCCACTGTTGGAAACGGGATGCTGGGCTGACCCAGTATGGCATGTTCTTATGTTCTTAAGTTTTGCAACTGTTATTTTTTCCTATATCATTTTTATTTTCTTAAAAGAGGGGAGGAGGTCATCTGAAATCATTACTAACACATAGTAATTTTTTTATAAGACCCTTACCATGAAAGGAATCCAGAGCAAGTCACTCAAAGTCTCTAAGGTCTTTACTATGTATCTTCTTTATCGAAGTCTTCGTAAGCAGCCCTTTCATTTCTAGATTTTGGAAAGTTGGAATTTTAGCCTTTTCATCTATTTTCTTAATTTGGTGAACAGACAATTCTTCTCCATCCTTAAACATTTTCCCTATAGTAGTGATAGCCAGGTGTTGCCAGTTAGTTCCATGGAGTGAATTACTTTGGAAAGTCAGGATTTTTGTATACTGGTGACAATAGAGCAAATATTGATGATACTGCTTTTTTACCTAGCCAGCAGATGTCTAAAAAGGGCCCTTTTTGATCCCACATATGAGCTTTTGTGGATGCCCAAGGAGACAGATATAAATCTTCCTCTTCAACCCAGCTCTTATCTAGTTGTATATAGTAGGGATGTTAATTGTGTGCCCGATCGTTTTAACGATCGGGTTTGGCTGGGAGGGGGGGGGGGGAATCTGATCGTTAGAGATGTGAATTGGGATCGGTTCCGATTCCAATTCGCATCACTAATTTTTTTTTAGTGAGGCCCGCACCGATAAAAAAAAACCCCCAGCCTGACCTCTATGTCATAGAGGTTGACGGTCAGCCCCTGTGACATTGTGAGGGCAAAGGTAGCGCTGGCACCATTTTGAATACTGGCAATACGGCCCGAATGCAGGGGGTCACTCCCGGACCCCCGCTGGACTTTTGGCAAGTCTTGTGGGGGTCAGGAGGCCCCTCCAAGCTGGGGGTCCAGCGGGAGTCCGGGAGCGATCTCCTGCACTAGTGCCGTATTGCCAATATTCAAAATGGCGCCGGTGGTACCTTTGCCCTGTTACATAGTAAGGGCAAAGGGCCATCAATGCCATTTTTTTTTAGCACAGCTGATGGCCTGGGAACGGGAGATCACTGCCCGCGGCCCCCCTGGACCACCAGGTATGTGTAAAATGTTTTGGGGGGGGGGGCTGGGAGAGTGGGGGAGGCTAAGAGGGTAATTTTAAAGGGTCGGGTAGGGGTTTTTTTATCGGGCCATCGGCGCCATTTATATTAGTGGCAGCCAAAATGGCGCCGATGGCCCGAGAGCGGGAGATCGCGCCGGGACCCCCCCACTGAACCACCAGGTAATTTAAAACATTTGGGGGGGGGGTGAGGGAGGGTGAGGGATTTGTTTTAAAGGGTCGGGGTGGGTTTAGGGGTTGTTTTGTTGTGCCGGTTTTCCCGCCCTCCCCCCTTTCCCGATTTACGATTTTTCACGATAAATTTGGGGAATTTCTATTGTATCGCGACTCTAACGATTTTTGACGATTTAAAAATTATCTGATGATTTTTTTAAATCGTCAAAAAACGATTCACATCCCTAGTATATAGTGCTGGTCTCCAGGTTCTTTATACCAAGCAATCATGCTCTTAAGATGTATTGCTCTTGGATATAACTGAAAATTCAGAAGGTCCAGCCCCCCATCCACACAAACCTTGATTCTCTAGGTGAGGACATTAAAATCAGGAATACTCTGGGCCTTGTGCCCAACCAAACAGATTTATATACTGCTGAATTCAAGGATAAAAAATAGGCATTTGGAAACCTGATGGGTAGCATTTCTAATAGAAACAGTACTCTGGGATAGGGATATGCAGCCACAATATTTTCATTTCAGTTCATTTTTCATTGTGTGTGTGTGTGTGGGGGGGGGGGGGGGTATTTGTTTCCATTTTCTTTGTTTATTGTGGTTTGGTTCATTTGCCTAACCAAAATAAACATTTTATTTAAAAAATACAAAAGAGAAACTGAAATGCTTCCCCCTCTCTGCTATCCCCTGCTGCTCCTAGTCCTCTCTGATCCCCCTCCCAATCACTAAAAAGAATTATAGCAGAGCCTGGGCCTAATTGGCTGAGCTGAACTCATATGGGACCCCCTTGGGCTCCTGTGACACCCCCTCCCCCACATATACCTTATGCGGGAGTTCTTTTTTCAGGTAAAAATCAAAGGAGCAGGAGCATCCCCAAGCACTCCTGCCCCTCCTATTGATATTTAAAAATGGCACCGGTTCCTGAGGCTGGCAATGTTATTTTGGCACTGGGCTCAAAAGTTGGCTTGTGCTGTTTTCTTAAATGGCTTGAGCCCTCTATCTTTATTTAGCTCTAATTCTTTTTGGCAGGGGTTGGGAGATCATAAGAACTTGAGGAGGCCCCAAGAGCAGCACTGGGTTAGTCAGTAGATGGCAGACATTTCTGTTTTTTTACTTTGTTTTATTCTTGGCAAATAGTTCACCCTATTTGTTAATAGCACACACTGGGCCAGATTTTATAACATGCGCGCGGGCATAGATTTGTGCGCACAACCTGGCGTACTCAAATCTACACCCGATTTTATAACATGCACGCATGTTATAAAATCTGGGATCAGCAAGCACAAGGGGGTACGCGTCGAGCCCTAGGGGAGCCCCAATAGCTTTCCCCGTTCCCTTTCCCCACCTTCCTCTCCCTTCCCCAATCTAAGCCACCCCCCAACCCTACCTAAATCCCCCCCCCCACCTTTATTTTGTGATTTACGCCTGCCTAAGGGCAGGCGTAACTTGCGCGCGCCGGCTGAGTCGCTGTGCCGGAGGCCTCGGTCCCACCCCTGGACTGGCATCCCGCCCCTCCCCCCCCCCTTTTTCAAAGCCCCGGGACATACGCGCCTCCTGGGGCTTGCACGCGTCACCGAACCTTTGCAAAATAGGCACGGCGCGCACAGGGACAGGTTTTCGGGGTTACGTGCGTAACCCTTTGAAAATCTGCCCCACTATGTTCTGAAACAAAAAACAAACAGAAATGTTCATATTTGTTAAGCCTGTGCATTAATTTCAGGTAAAATGAACCACATTTTTAAAAAGCCCATTTTGGCACAGATTAACCATTACTTAAAAATGAATCCTTACTCCAAGTAAAATATTAATTATTATGGTGGCTACTGTACCTAGCCATGAAATGGAGTAAGGAGCTTGCATCACCAAGGAACACATTTCAAGAAGATAGTCTTTCCAGATTGCATGAAATATAGACTCTGAGTCCACTTAAATGGGAAGATTTTGATTAATTCAGACTTATCTCACTAACATGTATCTCCAAAATCTTCATCTTGACCACATTTATTTTACATCCAAAGAAACTGCCAAATATCTTGATGTTCTGCATTATGGCCTATAAAGAGCTAATTAGATCTCTAACATACAGTAAGATGTCATCCACTAATAGCACAGTTTTATGCTCATGCTCTTCTGTGGTAGTAATTCCATTAATATTCATTTCAGCTAATTTTAACCACCAGTGGTTGTCGAAGAGCAAAATGCAATAATTATAAATAATAATAATAATGATGATAATGATCCATGTCCTGAGTTCACTTTCCAGCAGCAATAAGTACAGTAGAATAAGATACACAGAAAGGCAGATATTGGTATAATAATATTTTATGTGAACTTCTTACAAACCTGTGTATTACAGATAATTGTGCAGCTGTGATAGAAAAAGAGGGAAGGGGGAAGGTGTCTATGATTGTTAGTGGCCTGTGTGTCTCTGTGCCCAAGTCCTTGATAGCTTCATTGTTATAACATTACATTTATGGCTCTTAATTTGCATTTATGGCTATGAATGCCTACCTTCTGCTTATCATATTTAAGTGCAACTGCCAGGATGGAAGGAGATAATTTCTCTCGTTGTACAAAAAAAGTGATTGGAGCCACTGAGTCTGTTAAGTAGGGTCACAGATAGTACTGTATTATTCAGGGTATTATTGGACCTAGGCATGCAAGACAGTCTGATGGATTATATTGTGGCTATGCCTCAATACTGTCACAAGTGTGAGAAGCTTTAAAGAAAAGGGACAACCTTGTCTCATTCCTCTACCTAAGACAAAAAGTTCCATACATTGCTCATTTATTCAAACTTGCACTTTAGATCACAATACATACACTTGATCCACCACAGTAAATTAATCCCAATTCCAAATCTTTCTAGGGCATTAAATAGTAGGGATGTGCAATCATTTTTCCCGAATTAGGCAATGTCAATTCGGGAAAAATTGCCTAATTCGTAATGGTTCGGGAGAACCGAAAAACAATTGTTTTTTTTCCCCAAAATTTCAGAAAAAATTCATTTTTGAGTTAGTGCGCGCTAATGGGAGTTAGTGCGCGCTAATGCCCATTAGTGCACGCTAACTCTCGATAGTGTGCACTATCAGGAGTTAGTGCGCACTAATTGAAGTTAGCGCGCACTAACTCTTGATAGTGCGCACTAACCCAAAAATTGGGGCCCCCGAAAAAAAAACAAACTACGAACCACAGGAAAAACGAAATTCCCATGGGGGGCCCCTAAAACGAAGCCTGACAAAATTTTTACCCAAAGCACATCTCTGTTAAATAGATTACCCTATTCAACGCAGTTGACTGCTTTTTCTGCATCCAAAGCCATCATAACCATTTATGAGACACCATATAATAGACCATAAGGTTAATAGTTCTCCACATATTATCAGCCCCCTACCTGTCCCATATGAAACCAGTCTGATCTTCAACTGGGCTAATACATCTTTAAGCCTATTTGCTAAAATTTTCATAAGGATTTTCATGTCATTGTCTAGCAAAGAAAGTCTATAAGACGTGAAGTTCTTTGGACAACTATGCTGTGAACATCATTAAGCTGGGAAGGTGACATCCCAGTAGTTCTTCATTAAACTTTCTGCTAACTTAAAGGACAGAATAGTTGAGTACCTCTTAAAGAAAAACAAATGGGATATCTTGCACAAAGTGGAAGTTACAACCCTAAATACCTTGCTGGTAAGACTAGATGGACCATTTTGGTCTTTATCTACAATCATTTACTATATTACTATCCTAACCATCTGCATCAGGGCTTTTCCCTAAACTCCACAAGCCTGATATTTAGAAAAAACTTAGCCAGATAAGTTGGACTTATCTGACTAAGGGGGTCATTTTCCAAGGAGTTACCGCAGGAGATAATTCTGCAAATCACGCTAACAGCCGTTAACACGAATGCAAATTTTTAATTCAGGGGGTGGAGTTTATGTAAAGTAGGAAAGAGTTATCATGTGCTGCAAAGTTAGTGTAGCCAATAGCTACACCTCTGTCATTTGCGGTATGTTATGTTGCGCTAGAGGCCGGTAAAGGTTTATTGCAGTTCATGATGCTTCCAGACAGCCTGCTTTAGAGGGGGGGGGGGGGGGGGGGGGGGGGGGGGGGGGGGGGGGGGGGGGGGAGAGAGAGAGAGAGAGAGAGAGAGAGAGAGAGAGAGAGAGAGAGAGAGAGAGAGAGAGAGAGAGAGAGAGAGAGAGAGAGAGAGAGAGAGCACCTTGCTATAGTGTCTCTTCCCTAGACAGGTATTTGTATCCCTATGAGAGGCCCACCAAGTAACTCGAGGTGGGGATTAGGTATTAGTGTAGGGGGTTGGGGGCCACTTTCACATTCAACATGAGAAGTACGAACAGAACAGTGGTCTCTTGTGAAGATTTGATGGCCTTCGGAGTGAGGAAACTCACTCCAAGATGAGATTTGGGCAATGTTCTCTCCACCTAGCTTGATGGACACTCTACCTGGGCAACAACAGGCTAGGTGGAGAGAACATTGTCCAAATCTCATCTTGGAGTGAGTTTCCTCACTCCGAAGGCCATCAAATCTTCACAAGAGACCACTGTTCTGTTCGTATGTCTCATGTTGAATGTGAAAGTGGCCCCCAACCCCCTACACTAATACCTAATCCCCACCTCGAGTTACTAGGTGAGCCTCTCATAGGGATACAAATACCTGTCTAGGGAAGAGACACTATAGCAAGGTGCTCTCTCTCTCTCTCCCCCCCCTCCCCCTCCTAAAGCAGGCTGTCCAAAAACATCATGAACTGCAATGTAGCCCAAATTGGGTTAATAGTGCAATTTGCACTAAGAGCATGTTGCATAGCTGTTATCGCAATTTGTGATACAAATGCTTATTAGCATAAGGTAACACCCCTTTTTTGGTATTGCATGCGATATTGGAAAATGAGGCCCTAAGTGGTGCTACTGAATAGTTGGGAAGAAGAAAAACATTTTTAGTTTTTTGGGGGATTGGTTTTCCACAAATTTAATTTTGTTTGCTTATTTTGTTAAAAAAAAAATCAAAATAAACATAACCCCCCCCAAAAAAAAAAAAGAAATGGGGCCTTCCAAGGCCTCCCATGGCCACGACCCATCCCTCCCACCTGAAAAAATACCAAGGCCAAGGCCCTAGCCCCAACTTCCCTGGTCCGTGGGGGATCTGATGCCTAGGGCTTAAGCCTGGGCCTTGTGTAAAGCCAAGGCTAAGGTCATGGTGACCTACCGTGGCCTAGGTCTACACAAGGCCAAGGCTCTGGGACCAAGGCTTTGAGGATCAATATAGACTGATGTTGGAATTTGGTTTTTACCTGCAATTTAATAAAATAAAAAGTAGAATTACTTGGAGGCCTGATTCTTGGTAATTATTTGAGATATTTTTGAACTTCAGCAGTGAGAGCCTTCATTTAAGCTGGATGATAGAGAAGTCCGGGTGACCTACGAGATAGGTCATACTCTGGCTTACTGACACCTTCAAATATATGTAAGAATATCATTGTGTTCCAATCATTTAGTCAATTTTTATGGATTGTGTATGTTGCGCCCGTTGGTCACAGATGGCTGTGACCTTTGCTGCTCACCTCTCTTTTCACTGCACTAGCACTTCTCAAAGCCATGGCAGCCTCAGCCTGCAAACACCGCCTTCCCCGACGTCCACAGGATGGCATGGGCGATCCCGTCCGCCATCTTGAATCGGGGATTACTTGGGGCACGTGCCCATGCGCCAGGCCCTCTCTTATTCACGTTATGGTGGGAACCTCAGGGGAGTCCCCTCCGCATGATGTCACCCGTCAAGTGTATTTATACTATCCAGCCTATGCTTCCTTAGAGTTAGCAAGGACTTCCTTCCTGCTTATTCCACTCCTTTTGGAGACACTTCGCTTCGCTACTCTGAACTGGTTCCTGAACTCCTAGACTTAGAACGCCTTAGGTACCCACTCCTCGGGGGCCTTGTCACGTTTTTTTTTTTTTTTTTTTAATTCTTTATTTTCAAAGTTTTTGAAATTAACCCAAGACAATTCTTGTTCAGAAAAATAGTTGATGGTTCACAACAATATCTTAGAAGAAAACTAAACAATATCAATTACAATCATTTTCAGTGATTACCATCATCAAAATTATAAGTAATAGGGGGGAGGCAGAAAAGAGCATCAAATATAAGGAAAAAAAAAAAAGCATCTTAATAATTAGAATATGGCCGTAGTCCCAATAGTGCAATAGCTTAAATTCTATCTTATTTATTTATTTATTTTATTTATTTAAAATCTTTTCTATACCGTCGCTAAGTTATATACCATTGCAACGGTTTACATGTAGGCACATATTTAATGTAGGTAAAAGTGTACTTATAGTAAATTCTAACAGGTGCCGTCAAAGGTTCGGTTACAATATATCATTAGACAAAATAATTTTTAGAGAAGTGGGTCATGACCGAGTGTACTGAAGGTACTTTCACGGGTAAATTTATCATACATAGTGTTATCAATATCAATATCTTATTGCCGAAACAGTACTAGAGGCTCCTTGGGTTAATGACTGTAAGAAAGCCCTGAGCTGGTCTGGTTCTTGATAAACATATTTAACATTACGATAATGGATACAACATTTTGATGGGTATTTAACACAAAACTGGCTCCTAACTGTAGGACCTCAGATCTTATTGAAATAAATTCCTTGCATCTCGTTTGTGTTACTTTTATTACATCTGGATAAATCCAGATTGGGTGGCCAAAGAAAAGTGCCTGCCTATTTCTTAAGAACAATCTTAACATATGATTATGTTCAGAGAGAAAAGCAAATGAGATAAGCAGTGGTTTTCTTTGGACAATTTCTGAGTCCTGTGAGGATTCAAAAAAATTTGTTAAATCCAAATTCTGTGATTGAGGCCCAGCTAGTGCTTGTTCTGTTACTTGATCTCTCTGCTGAAGATAATAAGCTTTAATGATGACTGGTATTGCAGACTCTGGGATCTTTAAAATCTGTGACATATAGATTTTAAACATATCTAGAGGGGATGTTAACTGCTGTACAGGAAAATTGAGGACTCATAAATTATGAGCCCTCAGTGCATTCTCCACTTCCTCTAGTCTTTTATTAAAGATTTTTTCAGACACTATTAAATTCTGTTGCACCTTTTCAGATGAATTAAATCTTTCTTCCAGATCTTCTACTTTTTTATTAAACGATTTTACCAAATTATTAGATATCATCTGTTCTCTAGTGTCCAATGTTATTTGGGATAAAGTTTTAATAGAATGTTCTATTGATCTCAAAGCTGACCATATACCCTCGAGTGTACCTGTATTCACACTTGAAGTTCCAGTACCTGCAATCATGATTCTCAAACGGTCTTCTCCCTCCTCCATGATACCTTTCCCACACTCCACGGCTCCTTGCAGGCTAGATGATTCTGAGCCCTGTTGTTCCCCTTGCAGTGACTGTGGATCCGCCTCCTCCAAAGATGTTCCAAAATGAGCACTTCCTCCTCGCGTATCACCGGGGTCTCTTTCCCAAACAGTTACTCCTGCTCCACTCGGGTACACCGCCTGAGGAGCCCCCGTCTCTGTCGAGCTGCTTGCTGCCGTGTTGATGTCAGGAACGAGTGCGGGCCATTTCGGATCTCCGGGGCTCAGAGAGATGTCAGGGGTCAAGGGTGGAGATGCGCGTGCTTTAGCGTCTCTCTCCCAGCGACCGAGCTCACCGGTGTAGAAGCCATTGCTCCTCTAAAGAAACTGTTGATACGAGGCTGAGAGGTGTCCTGTGAGGGTAAGTTGTCACTCACCCCTCTCAGTCTCCCCTTTCTTTTAGTATGGGGCATTATTAAGCAGTAACAAATGAAAAGGAAAGCAGCCTTTTCACCGACGGTCCTCACGGAGCTATTAGGCAGCGGCCATCTTGCTTCCCCCTAGGAGCCTTGTAACGTTCTGGCTATCCACTCCTTGGAGGGCCTTCCTGCCTGGAGAATCCATTTATCCTTGTTTGGGACCCTGCCTGTTCAGCCCTGTGAGTTCTATTCTCGTTTCTACCACCTTGCTGTCGGAACTGCCTGTGTACCCCATGCCTCGGGCCACTACCGGATCTACTCTGAGAGGTGTGTCATCGGGAGAGGAGTTCCCTGGCGGGCCACTACCAGGAATATCATCATTGAGCAACCTTACTACTCTGGACTGTGTCTTCTCTCCACGCTGTGGTTACTACCCACGTTCCAGTCTAATAAAGTCTCTTACATCTGTGTCTGTCTCTGCTGAGGCCACGCCTATCGTAGTGAGTCCCCAAAGGGCTCCTCCCTCTAGGTGGAGTCAGCTCTCACTTTGATCCAGGGTCTACAACCATACCTGTTACAGTTGTGGACCCTTGGGCCGGCTGAGACAGTAGATGTTATTCTGTGGGAACCCACAGGTGGCATCACAGCCAGGAGGCGGCGCTGAAGAGACTCTGGAGGAGACTTCACCACTGGAAGCCCGAGGTCCCCCCAAGAGGACCCCGCAGGGACCCGGGCCTCTTGGACTTAGGTGGGACCCTATGCAACCAAGGATCCGAGCAGCAGCCGAAGAGGTGGATGGTGAGGATGGCTGGACCCAGGAGGCCAGAAGAGTCTTCACCCTCAGAAGCCCGTGGCTCCCCCGGGAGGAGCCCATGAGAGCCCGAACCGCTGGGACTTAGGAGAATCCTCTGGGCCAACGAATACTGGACCTGAGGTGGTGGAAGAAGCCAAAGTCGGAGTCCAGGAATGAATTCGGGTCAGAAGCCAGAAGTCAGAGATCCAAATCAAAGCCAGGGACAGAAGCTGAAGACAGAGTCGTGGGACGGAGCCGGGTCAGAAGCCAAAGCCAAGGGTCAAGCTGAAACTGAGTTATGGATGAAGCCGGGGTCAGAAGCCAGGAATCAGAAGACAGAGTGAAGATGCAGGACAAGCAGCAACTAGACACTCTAAGGCAGAGGAACCTTGTTCAAGGCAGGGACTTGTCCAAGCTGCAGGATTTAAATACCCTGAAGTGTCTGACATCATCCAGAGGCCGTCCCTTAGATTTCCCGCACTGGCCCCTTTAAGAACCGATCCCCCGCGCGCGCCTAGGGGGTGGGGCCCAGCGCGTCGAGTCGGCGGCGTCTCCCTCACGAAGGGAGAGCCGTGGTGGCAGCCATGTCGGGCCTGGATGGCCGAAGATGAGTCCGCGCGGGCTGGCCCTGAGGTAGGAGGAGGGACCGGGGCACGGCCTGGTCCTATAACAATACCAGATTATAAAAGTGTAATGTGAGGCAATGTTTTCGGTTTTCTATGGTGCCTTTAAGCATCTGTTACACACCCAATTGCAAAGTGCTCTCCTGGACTACATTTAGTAGGAAGGTTGGATATGGCTTGAAGCCTCACAAAAATACATTAATAGAAATATTCTTTTTTTCCCCAAGAAACATATACAGCATTTGCAACATGTTCTTGTTATAACTTATAAACTGGGGAACCTTTTGGGGAAGGGGGGAGTCTCTTCCGAAGGGATGGGCTCCACCTTAACCAGGATGGAACCAGACTGCTGGCGCTAACCCTTAAAAAGGAGATAGAGCAGCTTTTAAACTAGAACAAAGGGGAAAGCCGACAGTCGCTCAGCAGCGCATGGTTCGGAGAGATGTATCTTTAAAGGATACTAATGATGCACTAGAATTAGGGCATCCCGACAGTGAGGTTCCAATAATTAGAAAAGTAGTCCAAATGCCTGTAACTAAAAACTCACCTGAGCTAAAAAATTCTAACTTATCCCTATCAATTAAAAAGCAGAATAAAAATACAATCAAAAAACAAACTTTGAAATGTTTGTATGCTAATGCCAGAAGTCTAAGAAGTAAGATGGGAGAATTAGAATGTATAGCAGTAAATGATGACATAGACTTAATTGGCATCTCAGAGACGTGGTGGAAAGAGGATAACCAATGGGACAGTGCTATACCGGGGTACAAATTATATCGCAATGACAGAGAGGAGCAGTCGGGAGGAGGTGTGGCGCTTTATGTCCGGGATGGCATAGAGTCCAACAGGATAAACATCCTGCATGAGACTAAATACAAAATTGAATCTTTATGGGTAGAAATCCCTTGTGTATCAGGGAAGACTACAGTGATAGGGGTATACTACCGTCCACCTGGTCAAGATGGTGAGATGGACAGTGAAATGCTAAGAGAAATTAGGGAAGCCAACCAAATTGGTAGTGCAGTAATAATGGGAGACTTCAATTACCCCAATATAGACTGGGTAAATGTATCATCGGGTCACGCTAGAGAGATAACGTTCCTGGATGGAATAAATGATAGCTTTATGGAGCAAATGGTTCAGGAACCGACGAGAGAGGGAGCAATTTTAGATCTAATTCTCAGTGGAGCACAGGACTTGGTGAGAGAGGTAACGGTGGTGGGGCCGCTTGGCAATAGTGATCATAATATGATCAAATTTGATTTAATGACTGGAAAAGGAACAGTGTGCAAATCCAAGGCTCTCGTGCTAAACTTTCAAAAGGGAAACTTTGATAAAATGAGAAAAATTGTTAGAAAAAAACTGAAAGGAGCAGCTACAAAAGTAAAAAATGTCCAAGAGGCGTGGTCATTGTTAAAAAATACCATTCTAGAAGCACAGTCCAGATGTATTCCACACATTAAGAAAGGTGGAAAGAAGGCAAAACGATTACCGGCATGGTTAAAAGGGGAGGTGAAAGAAGCTATTTTAGCCAAAAGATCTTCATTCAAAAATTGGAAGAAGGATCCAACAGAAGAAAATAGGATAAAGCATAAACATTGGCAAGTTAAATGTAAGACATTGATAAGACAGGCTAAGAGAGAATTTGAAAAGAAGTTGGCTGTAGAGGCAAAAACTCACAGTAAAAACTTTTTTAAATATATCCGAAGCAGAAAGCCTGTGAGGGAGTCAGTTGGACCGTTAGATGATCGAGGGGTTAAAGGGGCACTTAGAGAAGATAAGGCCATCGCGGAAAGATTAAATGATTTCTTTGCTTCGGTGTTTACTGAAGAGGATGTTGGGGAGGTACCCGTAATGGAGAAGGTTTTCATGGGTAATGATTCAGATGGACTGAATCAAATCACGGTGAACCTAGAAGATGTGGTAGGCCTGATTGACAAACTGAAGAGTAGTAAATCACCTGGACCGGATGGTATACACCCCAGAGTTCTGAAGGAACTAAAAAATGAAATTTCAGACCTATTAGTAAAAATTTGTAACTTATCATTAAAATCATCCATTGTACCTGAAGACTGGAGGATAGCAAATGTAACCCCAATATTTAAAAAGGGCTCCAGGGGCGATCCGGGAAACTACAGACCGGTTAGCCTGACTTCAGTGCCAGGAAAAATAGTGGAAAGTGTTCTAAACATCAAAATCACAGAACATATAGAAAGACATGGTTTAATGGAACAAAGTCAGCATGGCTTTACCCAGGGCAAGTCTTGCCTCACAAATCTGCTTCACTTTTTTGAAGGAGTTAATAAACATGTGGATAAAGGTGAACCGGTAGATATAGTATACTTGGATTTTCAGAAGGCGTTTGACAAAGTTCCTCATGAGAGGCTTCTAGGAAAAGTAAAAAGTCATGGGATAGGTGGCGATGTCCTTTCGTGGATTGCAAACTGGCTAAAAGACAGGAAACAGAGAGTAGGATTAAATGGGCAATTTTCTCAGTGGAAGGGAGTGGACAGTGGAGTGCCTCAGGGATCTGTATTGGGACCCTTACTGTTCAATATATTTATAAATGATCTGGAAAGAAATACGACGAGTGAGATAATCAAATTTGCAGATGACACAAAATTGTGCAGAGTAGTTAAATCACAAGCAGATTGTGATAAATTGCAGGAAGACCTTGTGAGACTGGAAAATTGGGCATCCAAATGGCAGATGAAATTTAATGTGGAAAAGTGCAAGGTGATGCATATAGGGAAAAATAACCCATGCTATAATTACACGATGTTGGGTTCCATATTAGGTGCTACAACCCAAGAAAGAGATCTAGGTGTCATAGTGGATAACACATTGAAATCGTCGGTTCAGTGTGCTGCGGCAGTCAAAAAAGCAAACAGAATGTTGGGAATTATTAGAAAAGGAATGATGAATAAAACGGAAAATGTCATAATGCCTCTGTATCGCTCCATGGTGAGACCGCACCTTGAATACTGTGTACAATTCTGGTCGCCGCATCTCAAAAAAGATATAATTGCGATGGAGAAGGTACAGAGAAGGGCTACCAAAATGATAAGGGGAATGGAACAACTCCCCTATGAGGAAAGACTAAAGAGATTAGGACTTTTCAGCTTGGAGAAGAGACGACTGAGGGGGGATATGATAGAGGTGTTTAAAATCATGAGAGGTCTAGAACGGGTAGATGTGAATCGGTTATTTACTCTTTCAGATAGTAGAAGGACTAGGGGACACTCCATGAAGTTAGCATGGGGCACATTTAAAACTAATCGGAGAAAGTTCTTTTTTACTCAACGCACAATTAAACTCTGGAATTTGTTGCCAGAGAATGTGGTTCGTGCAGGTAGTATAGCTGTGTTTAAAAAAGGATTGGATAAGTTCTTGGAGGAGAAGTCCATTACCTGCTATTAGGTTCACTTAGAGAATAGCCACTGCCATTAGCAATGGTTACATGGAATAGACTTAGTTTTTGGGTACTTGCCAGGTTCTTATGGCCTGGATTGGCCACTGTTGGAAACAGGATGCTGGGCTTGATGGACCCTTGGTCTGACCCAGTATGGCATTTTCTTATGTTCTTATGTTCTTATGTTCTTAACTAAACTTTAATACCATTTCGCACATTTATCAGGACATTTGCTTATAATTACAACACAAAACTAACTTTCAAGGACAACAAAGATACAAAAAAATCCCATAAAAATGGAGTATGAGCTGATAGCTGGCTTTGTAACAAAAATTACATAACATTAAAAAAAAAAAAAAACAACCTATTATTAAAATCATCCATTTTACCTGAAGACTGGAGAGTGGCCAATGTAACCCCAATATTTAAAAAGGGCTCCAGGGGCGATCCGGGAAACTATAGACCAGTGAGCCTGACTTCAGTGCCGGGAAAAAATAGCGGAAACTATTCTAAAGATCAAAATTGTAGAGCATATAGAAAGATATTGTTTAACATGGATTTACCCAGGGGAAGTCTTGCCTAACAAATCTGCTTCATTTTTTGAAGGGATTAATAAGCATGTGGATAAAGGTGAACTGGTAGATGTAGTGTATTTGGATTTTCAGAAGACATTTGACAAAGTCCCTCATGAAAGGCTTCTAAGAAAACTAAAAAGTCATGGGATAGGAGGCGAATTCCTTTCGTGAATTACAAACTGGCTAAAAGACAGGAAACAGAGAGTAGGATTAAATGGTCAATTGTCTCAGTGGAAAAGGGTAAACAGTGGAGTGGCTCAGGGATCTGGACTTGGACCGGTGCTTTTCAATATATTTATAAATGATCTGGAAAGGAATACAACGAGCGAAGTTATCAAATTTGCAGATGACACAAAATTATTCAGAGTAGTTAAATCACAATCGGATTTGTGATACATTACAGGAGGACCTTGCAAGACTGGAAGATTGGACATCCAAATGGCAGATGAAATTTAATATGGACAAGTGCAAGGTGTTGCATATAGGAAAAAATAACCCTTGCTATATTTACTTGATGTTAGGTTCCATATTAGGAGCTACCACCCAGGAAAAAGATATAGGCATCATAGTGGATAATACTTTGAAATTGTTGGCTCAGTGTGCTGCAGCAGTCAAAAAAGCAAACAGAATGTTAGGAATTATTAGGAAGGGAATGGTTAATGGTTAAAATGTCATAATGCCTCTGTTTCGCTCCATGGTGAGACCACACCTTGAATACTGTGTACAATTCTGGTCACCGTATCTCAAAAAAGATATAGCTGCAATGGAGAAGGTACAGAGAAGGGCAACCAAAATGATAAAGGGGATGGAACAGCTCCCCTATAAGGAAAGCTGAAGTGGTTAGGGCTGTTCAGCTTGGAGAAGAGACGGCTGAGGGGGGATATGATAGAGGTCTTTAAGATCATGGGAGGTCTTGAATGAGTAGATGTAAATCAGTTATTTACACTTTCGGATAATAGAAGGACCAGGGGGCATTCCATGAAGTTTGCAAGTAGCACATTTAAGACTAATCAGAGAAAATTATTTTTCACTCAATGCACAATTAAGCTCTGGAATTTGTTGCCAGAAGATGTGGTTAGTGCAGTTAGTGTAGCTGGGTTCAAAAAAGATTTGGATACGTTTTTGGAGAAGTCCATTAACTGCTTTTAATCAAGTTTACTTAGGTAATAGCCACTGCTATTAATTGCATCAGTAGCATGGGATCTTCTTGGTGTTTGGGTACTTGCCAGGTTCTTGTCTCCTGGTTTGGCCTCTGTTGGAAACAGGATGCTGAGCTTGATGGATCCTTGGTCTGACCCAGCATGGCAATTTCTTATGTTCTTATCCTGTAGAACCACTGCCATAGTCGCATGCAGGCATAGCTGGCTAAGGCAGAGTTGAATAGCGTGCCCTTCACTAGTGATATCTCGACCAGCACAAATGCTGTCACTCTTACTTCTTCCTAATGGTACACTGGTGGGACCTAGCTGAGGCAGGAGCTGGCAGTAGCTCTAGTAAGGAAAGAGCAGGTGGGATTTGCTACACACCCAGTTGATGCATAGCCCTTACACCTCATGTAGTATTCTTTCAGCCATACAAAAGATGTTGGAGGGTTGGTAGCTAGACCAGAGAAACAGGATTTTTAAGGCAGGTTTTTTGTTTTTTTTTAATGACAGACTGTGGTACAAATATTGTAAATGCACTAGAAGATGAGGTCTTTAATGATGTTTGTTACCCTGCACACTTGCTGCACTAGGGGGTGAGGGATGTTCTGAGACTGGGGTCCAACAACAATGGGAATCAATTCCTGAAGAACTTGATCGAGAGGTGCAGAAAAGTAACAGGGTATTTTCATAGAAGTGTGAAGGTGAGGCAGCTTTTCCATAAGAAATAGGAAGAATTTGGGATATCATCAACATCTGATTCAAGATGTTGGCTTCCACTTGAATTCCAGCTGTATGATGATGCAGAGGTAAGTGGAGCTGAGACACCTTTTCATGATCTGTCTCAAGTAACAGCTGGGTGTGCATTGCCCCCTGGGGCATCATGACTGCATAATGCTGAGACAGCTGAATGGGTGTGTAACCTCTTTCTTGGAGGATTGTTGCTCTTCAAGGCACATAGCTAATTTGTATCTTCTTGGGCTGTTCTGGCTAGCATATTGCATCTACGCTGACTCTCAATCCCTGGGGGGATTCTTTTTACTAGGGGGAAGCTCTTGTTATGCCCAGACAATGAAAAAAGGTCTCCAGTGTGTCTGTACTGTAAGGTGTTTTCCATGAGGTGAGCGGCTTTAGACATCTTAATCCTGGACACCTAGCCTGTCCTGGTTCCTCAGGTGGAAATCCGGTTGGAATCTTCTCATCTTGTTCTTCCTTCCTTTAATCAGTTGTCCTTTCATCCTTTATTCTCTAATGTTTTGGGGAACGTCTCTTAAGGAGAAGTCAGTGGGATCGGGCTATTATCTCTGCACCAGTGGGGGAGGGGGACTCAAAAACCTCCCCACAACCCAAGTCCCAAAATTACTTTAAAGCTTAACTGGATACATCTACCTAGACTAGCATTCATGCTGTCACAGGTGCTTGCCACATTCAGGTTGTGAATGGGCTCACTGGTCTTCAGTCCCTGTCCTCTGAGGATGACTTTCCCCAAAGAAACAGGGTGAACCACAGCCCCTTCCAAAACAGGACTCTCCTAGCCTTCACTGCTTCTTGCAGTAGGTTCCATCACTGGTGCTTGCCTACCTAGGGTTTAGAGTAGGTTCACAGATCTTTGGTCCCCTGGTAGAGAAACCTTTAGCCCCTAAAGTGTATCAGACATAAAGATCTGACCAAGCCCTTTGAAATTCCCACAGCAGACAATTCTATTAATTGTAATATAATTGCCCAATATTTCAAAGATAAAACTTTAAACATTCTAAAAAACATGTCCTCACATGAATCAAATCAAATTGTACTGCCAAGCAATCCTAAAGACCGTATAACTTCCTTTGAAACAATTTCATCTGTTGAAATTGAAAGTATAATCAAAAATATGAATCCAGCTGCTCACCCAATTGACCAATTGTCAATTAAGCTATTAAAAACAATCACCAATATAGTTGCTAGATCTATTGTGGATATAATTAACTTATCTATTACTGAAGCGAATGTTCCAGACATATTAAAATCGGCGATAGTTAAACCAATCATGAAAAACCCACAATCCAATTCTCATGATTTGTCAAACTTAAGACCAATTTCTAATTTACCATGAATATCTAATATTTTGGAAAAGGTAATTAACAAACAACTATGAGATTGCCTTGAAACACATAGTACCTTATTCCCTGCACAACACAGATTCAGAAAATATTTTAGTACTGAGACTCTGTTAGCATCTTTACATGATATCATCCTTAGAGGAGCTGATAACAGCCAAACTTAGGGGGTCATTTATCAAAATGTGATAAGCCGTTTTCGCATGCGTTAAGGGCTTATCGCATGCGAAAAGCCCCGTTAACGCATGTGAAAACGTGTTTAACGCATGCGATCGCACCATATTGTATGGTGTGATGCAAATTCAGAAAACAGGAGGAGTTAGGGGCAGAGAGTGGGCTGGGTTAGCCTGTCTGCAAAGAGCTATTGCACAGCTGATTTTAACTACACCTCTTTGGATTGCATTAGGCTGTGTGATAGCTGCTGTGACCATGTGGTAAGGTTTCATTGCCATTTGTGATGTCTCCCGTAAGTCCTATTTCAGGTGAATTGACGGATGGAGAGAGAGAGAGACTGGTCATAATGTCATGGCCCATAGGTAGGTATTTGTATCCCTATGGTAAACCCACCTAGTAACTCGAGGTGGGGATTAGGAATGAGTGTAGGGGGTTAGGGGCCACTTTGACATTGTACATGACAACTACGAACAGTGGTCTCATAAAGATGTGATGGCCTTCAGAGTGAGGAAACTCACTCCAAGATGAGATTTGGGCAGTGTTCTCTCAACCTAGCTTGATGGACTCTCTACCTGGGTAACATCAAGCTAGGTTGAGAGAACCTTGCCCAAATCTCATCTTGGAGTGAGTTTCCTCACTCCGAAGACCAGCAAATCTTCACAAGAGACCACTGTTCTGTTTGTAGGTGTCACGTAGAATGTCAAAGTGGACCCTAACACTCATACCTAATCCCCACCTCGAGTTACTAGGTGGGCCTACCATAGGGATACAAATACCTACCTATGGGCCATGACATGGCCAGTCTCTCTCTCTCTCTCTCTCTCTCTCTCTCTCTCTCTCTCTCTCTCCATTAACAATGGTCCCCTGGTTGAATGAAGGAAATACAACAGGTCTGGCACTTATTGCAGAATCTGAAAATGGTATCACAATTTGCACTAATTTAGCTCTTCGCACAGGTAATCAGCACAAATTGTGACAAATGCTATATTAGCATGAAACACATCCCTTTTGCTATCGCATGCGGTACTTACCGCATTTTGATAAATCCACCCCTTATTTTCTGATAATGCTAGATATATCATCAGCATTTGATACAGTTAATCATAAAATTCTCTTAAATAGATTAAATGAAATAGGTAAAGACTCTGCACTGAAATGGATTGACTCTTACTTAAAAAATAGATCTTTTAAAGTGAAATTTCATGATAAAGAATCTCAACCAATTGATCTTCAACATGGTGTACCCTAGGGATCTTCTCTGTCTGAAACCCTTTTTAATATTTATATGCTTTCTTTATGTAGAATTTTATCTGGTTTCGGTCTTACGCATTTTATATATGCTGACGATGTACAAATTTTAATTCCGATCGAAAAATCAATTGATCTAACACTTAAACTTTGGGATTTATATCAATCTGCCATTGGCAAAGTTTTAACCCAAATGAATCTTTCCCTGAATGCGAAAAAGACTGAAATTTTATATATCTCCCTAAATTAAGCCAGGCAAAGGAACTTGAAATTCAGGAAGCTGCAAAAAATTATCCTATTTCCCTGGAGGTCCGAGATCTAGGGATCTTCCTAGATTGTGAATTCACACTGAAAGCGTGCATTAAAAAAAATCATTATCGATGGGTACTTTAAATTGACTGCTCTTAAAAGATTGAAGCCTCTTTTATTTCCAAAAGATTTTAGAACAGTTTTGCAAGCACTTGTTTTGTCAAAACTGGATTATTATAATTTGATTTTTTTTTGGCTTACCAGCGAATGTTACAAGACCTTTACAATTATTTATTTATTTATTTATTTATTTTATTTAACAGTTTTTTATACCGACCTTCATAGTAATAACCATATCGGATCGGTTTACATTTAACAGGGAATAACTGGAGTAACAATTCAAGTAAACGAGAGCTAAACAATAGGTGGGAATAAGTCAAAGTTACAATCAACAGGGAAAGAGAACTTGGAAGCTTGCGACAAGCTGGAAGGAAGATAAGGCAGGAGAAATATAAAGTGTTACCGTAGAGTGTACGGTTAAAAGCTTAATAGGTGCTTTAACCTGGAAGAGTCAGAATCCATTCTTGAGTGTAAATGCCAGGTCGGGTAAGAGTGAAGGTCAAACTAGTGAATGTCTGGTGGATCGTTGAAGGCTTGGAGAAAGAGCCAGGTTTTAAGTCTTTTTCTAAAAGTTAAAAGGCAGGGCTCCAGTCTGAGATTTGATGGGATGCTATTCCAGATAGATGGGCCAGCTATCGAAAAAGCTCTGTCTTTGGTTGTAGAGAGGCGTGAGGCTTTAGTGGGGGGAAATTTCAGAGTGCCTTTGAGAATATCCCTAGTTGGTCTGTTGGAGGAGTGGAGTTTGAATGGGATTTCCAGGTCGAGTTGAAGATGATGATGGATGGTTTTATGAATTAAGGTGATTGATTTGTATAGAATTCTGAAATTAACTGGTAACCAATGTAGGTTCCTGAGGATGGGTGAGATGTGTTCGCTGCGGCTAGTACTGGTCAGCAATCTCGCTGCCGCGTTTTGAATCATCTGCAGTGGTTTGGTAGTGGATTTGGGGAGGCCTAGGAAAAGGGCACTGCAGTAGTCTATTTTGGCGAATAGTAGCGCTTGGAGGACTGTCCTGAAGTCATGGAAGAATAAGAGTGGTTTAAGTTGTTTTAGAACCTGTAGTCTGTAGAAACAGTCTTTGGAAGTTGTGTTGACCATTTTCTTTAGGTTTAGTCGATTGTCTAGTATTACCCCAAGGTCTCTAACCTGCTTGCAGGTAATGTGAGAAGAGTGTGGTGATGGTGGGGCGATATTGTTTTCATTTGAGGAGATATGGAGCAGCTCTGTCTTGGAGGCGTTGAGAACCAGGTTTAAGCTGTTGAGTAGATTAGTGATGGAGAGAAGGCAATTATTCCAGTGAGTGAGTGCTTTTGATATTGATTCTGTTATAGGGATTAGAATCTGCACGTCGTCTGCGTACAGATAATGAATTAGGTTGAGATCTGTTAACAGTTGGCAGAGTTACAGAATTCAGAATTCTGTATTCTGAATTCAGAATTCAGAATTCAGAGTTACAGAATTCAGAATTCAGAGTTACAGAATTCAGTGGCTAGACTTTTGACAGGAACTAGAAGATCTGATCATATTACACCAATATTAGACCTTCATTGGTTGCCTGTTAAATACAGGACTCAGCATAAAGTGCTATCACTAATTCATAAAACCCTCTACAATGAAAAGATAGAATGGTTAACCTCAACATTACATTTTCATATCCCATCAAGAATTACAAGATCAGCAGGTACAGGGATGTTACCCATACCCTCTCCTAAAATTGCTCATTTAAATAATGTGAGAGAAAGGGCTATTTCCGTTGCCAGCCCCAGCTGTGGTACTCTCTACCACAGGAACTAAGGATGGAAGCAGACATTAAAATATTTAAAAAGGGTATTAAAACATGGCTTTTCAAACAAGCCTTCCAAGAGATTTAACCTAAGGATTATATACCCCCTTTAATATAAATATTTAGTTAATTGTATTAACTCTGCTCTTACTGATCTGCCTCTTTAACTGTTTAAATTTTATGATTTATGATTTTACTATTTTATTTGTTTTTATTAGTTTATTATGAAACTTTGTATTTACTTCTCTTCATTTAATTTTGGAAATGCAAATATTTTTTACATGAATATTTGTTAACTAATGTAAACCGATGTGATATGTTCTCATGGAACTTCGGTATATAAAAATTAATAAATAAATAAAATAAAACAATCTGAAGTGAGAAGGACCCTCTGGAAGAGAGTACATGATGAGGTATCTCTTCTAAAAGAAAACTGCTTAGGGCAAACCCAGTATGCCCTATCAGAGTGTGGAAAAAATACATCCCTACTCTCTGCTTGATCAAACTGAACCCATGGTATCTTAAAATGGTTGGGCTAAATAGAGCTGAGGTATTCAATCCACAACCTCTGTCTAGGAAGGACTGAAGGGTATGGGTGGCTCCTTAATAGAGGTTTATACCACAGGAATAGTGATATTTGGTGGCCAAATCCACTAGGGGTGCCACAGGTATACCAGAGGCTCAGAGAGGATATAGCGCAGGAAAGAATGGATACCCCAGAGAGTAATGCAAGAAGGAGAAGAACTCTGTCAGCTACCATTTCCTCCTCCACCATAATATGACACATTGCCTGCAAAGAACTATCTCTCCTGACACAGGCCATAGCTAAATCAAGAGAGACCCTTATGCCACCCCATCAAAGAAGACCCCAGAGTAAATTTCTGTGACATGCAAACTCACAGAGCTTATCAAGGACATGGACTCAAAGTTGATGGCATATTGGGCACACAAATCCGCAGTCTGACCAGATCTAGCCAAGGTGGATCAGCACTATCATTCCTGACCACCAACCAGTGTGCCCAGTGCACATGTCTTCTCAGAAGATATGGGGGGTAGATTTACAAAAAATGCGCGTTCGCGTACTTTTGTTGGCACACCAGTCGCAAACAAAAGTACGCTGGATTTTAGTAGATACGCACGTAGCCGCGTGTATCTGCTAAAATCCAGGATCGGCGCGCACAAGGCTGACGATTTTGTGTAGCCGGCACGCGCCGAGCCGCGCAGCCTGCCTCCGTTCCCTCCAAGGCCGCTCCGAAATTGGAGCAGCCTCGGAGGGAACTCGCTTTCGCCCTCCCCTCACCTTTCCCTCCCTTCCTCTATCTAACCCACCCCCCGGCTCTATCTAAACCCCCCCCTCCCTTTGTCCGGGGATTTACGCCTCCCGGAGGGAGAAGTAAATACCCGCGCGCCAGCAGGCCGCTAGCGCGCCGAGACGCAACCTGGGGCCAGTTCCGGAGGGCGCGGCCACGCCCCCGGACTGCCCCGGGCCTAAACCATGCCCCCGGGCACGCCCCCAAAATGCCGTGCCGATCGGCCCTGCCCCCGACACGCCCCCCTCAAAAAACCCCGGGACTTACGCGAGTCCCGGGGCTCTACGCGCGCCGGCAGGCCTATGGAAAATAGGCGCGCCGGCGCGCAAGGCCCTGCTTGCGTAAATCCAGGCGGATTTACGCGAGCAGGGCTCTTAAAATCCGCCCCATTATGAACCTTCATTGCTCAAGGCTTTTACCAGAGTTGATGTAAAAGCTTTTCTTTTTGAAGACTGATTTGCATTTGCTGGGTTTCCAGAATTCTCATGTAAGTGGCAAGATGACTGAAAGCACTTTGAAGGCCTTGATGCTCCTCTGCTTACCTGCCATGCCCCAGGTATACAACCTTATGACTCAGGCTGTCAATGTGCCTACCTGCCATGCCTTTTGTCTAACAGCTGGGGAATTTTTTGTCCTTCCATGTTGTATGCTGTTTGAATCTGTCTAGTTAACTCACCCTCTTTGTCAGTTGGTAGGATATAGTGGGGTGTTTTGTTCCCAGAAAAAAAAAGTGAAAAGAGAAAAACAAATACAGTTTTCTCCTTCCATCACACCTCTTTGTTGGTTTTCCTTCTTTGTTCCCTTCTGCAATCTCAGCCTAAGAGACAACTAATGCCAGACCAGAAAATCAACAAAAAAAGGACACTATATTCAGCTGCAGTATATGGGAAAAGCTTCCTTAATAAAGCAAACCTCATAAATTACAAGGAAAGCCACACTGATGAGAGACTATTTATATGTTCTAACTTGACAAAAGATTCCATTGGAAAGACAATTGTATAAGAGAACCAAATTTCCATCCAGCAGCAAGATCAGTTTCACAAAAGTGATACTGATGACAGATCATTCTCTTGTACTAAATCTGACAAGTGGCAAGTACTTATTTTTTTTTTTTGTTTAAATAACTTTTATTAACAGTTTTTAGGTAAACACTTACAGAACATAACAATCATACATGACCTGATGTAATACGCCGTAGTATAGGGTCTAAATTCAAATTGAAGTAACAATAACATCTGATATATTAGTACAGCATTGACTCTGTAAGTGAACCATGAGTAAGAGAAAGAAGAGTAGGAGAAAATAGAAAGGAATAGAAAGGAGAGAAAAGAGATAAAAGAGAAAGAGAAAAAGTGACATTCCATAGAAACATTAATAAAGGAAGCTAGTATAATGCCCAGCAGAAAAATGTAAAATGGCTAAATGACCTTTAGGAACCCACATCATTGTTATGTGATGTTAAATATTCGTCTAACGGCTTCCAAACTTGGGACCAAGATGACAGTCTGTGAAACTTAATTGCCATGGCCTTTTCGTATTTGGTGTACAAGCAAACAGAGTTCCACCATAGATGTTTGGATAGCATATCACTTCTCTTCCAATTTACCATTATGTTGTGAAGGGCCACAAGGATTAAGAAATCCAATAACTTCTGAGCGGAGTTAGGGAGGGTAATAAAGGAGGGATCTGAGCCTCTTAAGATAATGAAGGAATATGCAATAGGTATCGAGATATTGAGTATAACGGAAATTACCTCCCAAATTTGATCCCAGAAACGGGACACATAGGGGCAGTGGAAAAGAGCGTGAGATAAGATGCCCTTTTCCGCGTTGTAGGACCAACAATTATGGGTTTGAAGTAGTCCTGCACGATGCATGGTCCAAGGAGTCCAGACCGCTCTATGTAAAATAAAGAAAGCGGTCTGAGTAGACTGGAAGAAAGTGATATGCGTATCGAGGTTTTCCATACTCTGGTCCAATGGAGAGGTAAAAGTGTCTGCCCAATATCTCGGGCCCATAGGGTTTGAAGGGAGAGAACGGACTTGGAGGGGCGAGATGTTTTAAAAAATTTATAGAGACGTGACGCCAAGTGTCCCAACATACCATATGTCTGAAAGAATGTTAGGGCACAAGGGTGTTCTAGAGAGTGTAACTCTTGTAGATTGGCAGTAGATAAGAAGTGACGAAGTTGCAGCCAGGCATAGAACTGAGTCGCTGGAAGGCTGTATTGAGCCTGCAGGTGTTCGAAAGGGAGAAGTCTATTATTTTGTAATACATTAGTAAGAAACCAAATCCCTGACTTCTTCCAAGAATGCCAATTGAGAGATCGACCAGCTATTCGAATCTGGGGGAAATCTAGTATGGCTCCATAGTGGAGCCATACTAGATTTCATCCAAGTTGGGATATGTTGGGGGCGGTACGTGTCTAGTATTTTCATTGCCTTATGTATGGTATCAATAATGGGATTGGACGCTATAGATTGAGGGAGAAGCGCACCCGGGAAGTATGCCAAGGGGATAGGGGCAATTATTCCTTTCTCAATTGGTAACCAGCGAGGGGAATCTAAGATAGCGGAATCCGGGTCTAAATAATAACGCCCGTGTTGCAAAAGAAATGCCAGATGATAGAGGAAGAAGTCAGGGAAATTCACCCCACCCAGTTGATTGGGAAATTTTAACTTATGTAAGGCTATGTGCGGGGCCTTGTTGCGCCATAAGAATCTAGTGAGCAAGTTTTCAATTAGCTTATAGAAATCAGTCAAGAAGAACACCGGAGTCATAGCTAATAAATACGTTATTTTGGGTGTCAATACCATTTTGATAGTATCAAGTCTCCCCCACCACGAGAGATGTAAAGGAGACCATTTAAAGGTCGTGTCTCTGATCATCTGCAGTATAGATGATTCGCAGTAGCCCATGGTTGTGGGGATATCCAGGTAAAACCGAATACCTAAGTACTTAAGGCCATTGGTGACTTTTTGTATGGAATACTGGGAAAGGTTGATCACAGTACCCGTAATATTGAGAGGAAGCAGCTCAGTTTTATGCCAGTTTATTTTATAGCCGGACGCAGAGGAGTAGGAGGAGATGAGATGAAATAGAGCTGGGAGAGATTGGTCTGGGTCAGTAAGAAATAGGAGGACATAATCTGCATAAGCAGATAGTTTGTATGTCTCTTCGCCTATAGGGAGCCCTGTAATGTTCTCCGATTGCCTTATTGCTAACAGCAAAGGTTCCAGAGCGATATTAAAAATAAGGGGGGAAAGAGGACATCCTTGGCGTGTGCCTCTGTGCAGAGAAAAAGGTGCGGAGGAGCGGTTGTTAATAAAAAGAAAAGTAGAGGGAGATAGATAAAGGCTGTTGACCCATGAGAGGAAAGTGGGACCGATCCCAAACCAGCGAAGAGCGGCCAGTAGAAAAGGCCACTCGACTCTGTCGAAAGCCTTTTCGGCGTCTAGTGATACGGCTACAGCAGGGGATGTAAGAGAAGGAGCATGATGCAGAATATGAAAGAAAAGGCGGGTATTATTGGCAATTAGTCTACCTTTGACAAAACCAGACTGATCTGGGTGTATAACTGAGCAAAGGACCTGTGACAGCCAGTTTGCTAGTACTTTAGTAAAGATTTTATAGTCAGCATTTAAGAGTGAGATAGGACGATAGTTAGAGATTGAGGTAGGTCCCTGCCTGGCTTCGGTATGACTACTATACATGCTTCAGTGAAAGTGGAGATGTTTGCAGTGTGTGAGGTAAAGGAAGTAAAGTATTCATGCAACCTAGATACAATATCAGTTTTAAACGCAAGACAAAAGTCTGAGTTGAAGCCGTCAGGGCCTGGTGCTTTCCCCGCCGGAAGAGATGTTATCGCCAATGCTATTTCCGACTCGGTTATGGGATGATCAAGAAGAGCAGCTTGATCTGCTGTAAGAGAGGGATGGTCGATTGACTCCAAAAAGTGTTGTATGCGATCCGCATGTCGATGAATGTCAACCTCCGATTGATATGTTCATAAAAAGAGCGGAAAGCTGTGAGAATGTCAGAGTCCGATGTTAATGGCTGGTCCCGTGAGGACATTATCTTGGTGATCCTTTGTTTTTCCTGGCGTTTTTTAAGATATGTAGCCAGTAGATGACCGCACTTATTATGTTCAGCATAATAAAGAGCCTTAGAGTGATGAAGGCCCAGTACGACTTTAGCACTTAAAATTTGGTTGTACTGATACCGTGCTTTTAGCAAGGAAGTTAGCGAAGCTTGCGTAGGAGATAACATGTGCTGTTGTTCCAAGTTAGAAACTTGTAATTCCAATTGCACGAGAGTGGCCTTCTGAGCTCTCCGAGATGCGATTGTGTAGCTAATTATTTCACCACGAATAGTAGCTTTGAAGGCATTCCAGATGGTGGAGGGAGAGACTTCCGATGAAGAGTTATTTGTAAAGTAGTCTTGAATTTTGAGTTGGATAGTTTCAGTGAATGATGGCTCTGATAGTAGAGAAGAGTTGAAGCGCCAGCGGCGGTCAGTTTGGAGGGGTGAAGGCAGGCGCAGGGTCAGTAGTACCGCAGCATGGTCCGATAGTAGGATGGGAGCAATAGTGGCTGATTGAATGAGAGGGACCATGGAACGTGATGTTAAAAAATAGTCTATACGGGAGTATGAGGTATGAGGTGCTGAGTAAAATGTATAGTCCTTCGTTGTAGGATGTAGTAAGCGCCATGGGTCAGTGAGGCCAAAGGAGTCCATAAGGTGATTAAGCGCTATGCCGGCTCTGGGTTTCTGAGGATGTAGGGTGGTGGATTTGTCCAGAAATGGGTCTAAAGGTTGATTGAAGTCTCCTCCTACTATAATTGGACTGTCGCCTTGAGATAACAATGTAGCAAAAGCAGAGTGAAAGAATTCTGGGTCGTCTGAGTTAGGCGCATAGATGTTGAGAAGGGAAAAGGATTGGCCTGCGATCTTTATCTGAGCAAGTATCCATCTGCCATCCGTGTCTACTGTTTGAGAGAGAATTTCAGCATCCAATTTTTTATGGAGAAGGATAATGACCCCTCTCTTTTTATGTACAGCTGGGCTAAATAAAACTGAGCCGACCCATTGTTGCTTAAGCTTCAGCGATTCTGAGGGGGTGAGATGCGTTTCCTGTAGTAGTGCTATGTCAGTGTTTAGAGATTGCAGGTAGGTCAGAATTTTTTTTCGTTTAATTTGATTTGTGAAGCCTTTGACATTGAGGGAGATAATGTTGATGCTAGTGATAGCAGACGCCATTAAACAGCCTTGAAGAAGTGATGTGGAAGATGTGGGTGTCAGGCATTGCAAGAGCCGTTGCATTGGTATAGACAATCAAGTAAAGTGTCTTTGCATAAAAGGAAGTGTCACAGTTCAGAGAAGAAAAAAGGCATGAGAAAAGGTAACAAATCAGGCCATACGGCCAACATGTGAAGAGTTGAGAAGCCATACGGCTGCTGGTAACAAAGTGGGCCTCCGAGAGCGCCAGAGGTCGCGGCAAGCCAAGTGCGCCTACCGGGTCGTCATATGAAATAATGAAAATCTTGAGGAACGTTATGGGCTAAAACAATAGAGACATGGCACCTCACAAGCGAGTACCCGGTAAAAAGTAAATACTCAAGTGCCTGAATGATAAATAAGTCACTGCTCAAGCAAGGTATCACAGTCTACCTCCTAGTGAGCCATTGAATAAAGAGATATTGTGCTACTTGTGCCGCAGCTACTCAGGTGACCATTTCAGTCGCAGTTTGCGATTTCAGGAACTCGTCCAGAGCCGCCGGGGTTTGAAAAATTCTGGTGCGGTTATGTAAAGTAATCCTCATTTGTGATGGATATAGTAATCCGTATTGTGCCCCAAGGGAACGCAATTGTGGCCGTAGCGCCAAAAATTGTTTGCGACGTGCCGCTGTAGCTTTAGCAAAGTCCTGAACAATTTTGATATTGTTCCCTTGATATACTAGTGGAGCAGCGCTCTTGGCTGCCGCCAAGATTAGAAGAGCTTGAGGGTGGCGAAGAACCTTAAATATTATAGGTCTTGGATATTTAGAGCCCTTAAGCGGCCTAGCGGGAATCCGGTGGGCCCTTTCCACTTCAAATGGCTGGTTAAATTTAATTTTGAGGAGGGATGGAATAAAGGTAGATATAAAGGATACAGAGTCCATACCTTCTGCCCCTTCCGGTATTCCCAGCACTCTAAGGTTGTTTCTTCTATTGCGGTTCGATAGGTCCTCTATATCTTTTTGTAGCTGTTCGACATCCGAACTCAGACGAGGAAGGGCCGCGGTAGTAACAAGCAGGGATGAGGCCTGTGCTTCTACCTCGTCTAGGCGAATTTGAAAAGTCGCTATCTGTTTGGTCACCGCCTGCAATTCTCCCCGGATAGCAGTTGTAGCATCAATATTTACTTGCAACATGTCCTTGAGTTGTTTAAGTTCCGAGAGAACTTGATCCGCTGACGCCATATTTTTCGAGACCGCCGTTTTTTCCGGTGTAGGGGGATCCTGTTTCGCTCTCTTAGAGCCAGAAACCGCCGCAAAAGCTGCCTCAATTTTACCAGACTTGGCGGTTGCCATCCCGTACAATAATGTGGATCAAGGAGCAGTGAATATAAGCAAATAGACTGGAATAAGCCCAAAAATTAGTATGAGACCCGGTGGAGCTACAAGGCTAGGCAGCCATCTTGGTCGCTCGCTCGAGAGCGCCCCCAAGTGGCAAGTACTTAAACAGAAAGGCAGACATCTCTCATGCCACTTTGCCTTGCTGCTATACCCATCATTCTATACCTTAGAGGTCTTTCCTCCACTCAGCATTGGTGCCATACCCAGATTTTGCACCTTCAGAATCTTGCTGTCACTCTGCCTTGCTGTCATACCCCAGACTCTACTTCTTGGGGTTTTCTTGCCACTGTGGGAAGCTGCTTTGCACCTCTCATGGCACCATTGTATATTGATTCCACTCTTTATGCTGCTTTGTCTCTTGATTGCTTCCTTGGGGGTTTTCCTGCCACCTTTTCTGCCTTGTTTCCCCTTTATGGTGCCTTAGGATGCTGATGCAATTCTTAGTGAGTCTTTGCTTCTCGAGCTGCCTTTGAAGTTTTATGCCACTGTTGTTGGTGACCTCTTTTGAACTCTTGTTTTCTTCCTCCAGCTGCGTAAAGTCAGGTTTGAGCCATGCAAGAGGGCTCAAGATGGCCGCTCGGTGAGACACGCCGACTGAGAGCTCTGGATTTGTTTACCTTCAATTTCTTGATTTCCTTTTTTCAATGCCGCACACAAAGAGAGAGGCTAGATTAAGGGGAGCTGGTTTAAGCTCCACTCCTTTAGAGACATCACAGCCGTGAATCGGGAGATTATTCGTGGCAGCCACAACGAATACACTGGGAGAGATGGTCATGTCGGGGATGGTTGTAGAGTGTACACCATCCCCTTTGACCCTGGACATCCTGCTGAGCCCCGGCGCACCAAGCAGGCCTGCTCCACCATGCAGCGAGGTAAGCAGACAACAGACAGAGATAGCGGCTCCCCGAGAGTACGACTTGGGAGGTGTGACTGCTTTGCTGTTGGGAGGATCCCTCCAAGAGACCAGAGGGACAGAAGGAGCTAAGAGATACAACCCCATGAGGATGGAAGTGAAGGGGGACTTGGCCTGCACAACTTGATGGGAACATCATTAATTTCATTGCCATCTCTAGGTATGGAGAATGGAACAGCCACAGCTTTGGGGGTAGGTGGTGTAATTCCAGGAATGCTTGACTCTGGAGTAAACACCCAGCCCCCTTCTGAGATGACTTTGGCCACAATATGGTCTGCCTTAAAGTCCTTGGAAGCTTCAATCATTTCTTTATCTAAAAATCACACTGGAAACTAAAAACCAGGTGGTATTAAATGCTAATATGATTTCTTCTCAAAATAATAAAGTTGAAGCATTGGAGCAACGCTTGTTTGCAGTTGAAAAGGTACAGCATAATTTAGTTCAAGCTGAATCAATTAACAACAAAAAATTGGAAAATATAGAGAACAGTTTAAGGTCACATAATTTAAGAATTCTGAATTTCCCCATGATCAAGATGATTTCTCCTTTGGAACTTTTTAAAATATATACTTCCCAGGTGCTAAGGCTCCTGGATACAGCTATGCCAGTGTACTATTTGCCTCAAGCTATAGATACTAGCGAGGATGTGAATGGACAATCATTACCTTTGGACATTTCTGAGATGCTTGAGATGTCTCAAGAGACTATGATTACCAGAAGAAGACCTCTTCTAATCTCGTTTGCATTTCTTATGGATCGGAACAATATTTTTAGGCAGTTCTTTTAAAATAGGCAGACCTTATTTTATGGTCAAAAGGTCTGGTTTTATCCTGACCTTACTAAAACAACTCAATCCAGAAGAAAAAATGTTCTAGCTATGCATCCAGATGTGTTGCAAATAGAGGCACTGTTTCTTCTTCACTGCCCATGTAAATGTTGCATTAGGTATCAAAATCAGAATTACATCTTTTTCGATCCATCTCAATTAAGAGTGTTCCTGGATACGCACACCTAGGGGTGGATTTTCAGAGCCCTGCTCGCCTAAATCCACCCAAAACCGGGCGGATTTAGGCGAGCAGGGCCCTGCGCGCCGGTATGCCTACATTCAAAGAGGCCTACCGGCGCGCGCAGACCCCGGGACTCGCGTAAGTCCCGGGGTTTTCGGAGGGGGGCATGTCGGGGGCGTGTCGGGGGCGGGCCCGGTCGTCGCGGCGTTTCAGGGGCGTGTCGGCAGCGTTTTGGGGGCGGATACGGGGGCGTGGCTACGGCCCGGGGCGGTCCGGGGGCGTGGTCGCGCCCTCCGTACCCGCCCCCAGGTCGCGGCCCGGCGCGCAGGAGGCCCGCTCGCGCGCGGGGATTTACTTCTCCCTCCGGGAGGCGTAAATCCCCGGAGAAAGGTAAGGGGGGGGTGTAGACAGGGCCGGGCGGGTGGGTTAGGTAGAGGAAGGGAGGGGAAGGTGAGGGGAGGGCGTTAGAGGATTCCCTCCAAGGCCGCTCTGATTTCGGAGCGGCCTTGGAGGGAACGGGGGTAGGCTGCGCGGCTCGGCGCGCGCCGGCTATACAAAATTGATAGCCTTGCGCGCGCCGATCCAGGTTTTTAGCAGATACGCGCGGCTCCGCGCGTATCTACTAAAATCCAGCGTACTTTTGTTTGCGCCTGGAGCGCAAACAAAAGTAGGCCTATTCGCGCTGTTTAAAAATCTACCCCTAAATGTTTATTTATTTATTTTATTTAAACGTTTTTATATACCGTCATTAAGTTATTCACCATCATAACGGTTTACAATAGGGCACCTATATCAAAGGAAAATATATCTCATAATTTACATGGGTGGTGCCATTAGAATTCGGTAACAAACATGAGTTTATATCAAAAGACATTACTTGTGAATGAGTGTTGAGTAGAGTTTCATTCTGAAGGTTGACTATAGTTTAAAAATAGGTTGAACTAATTCCATTAGGAGCTGGAAAATAGTCATATTGTACCCCTAGTTGTCTTGGTAGTAAGGGATAATAGTTGGGGATCTCACTTACTGACCATTGTTGTATTCGGATTTTTCTTTTCTTAACAAAACGCTCATATTACAGAGCCCTCCTATTTTCTTTAATTTTTTTATCAGTGCTGTATTAATAATGGAGATGTATCTTAAGTATCTCCTTTTCTTTGTAATTCAAAATTGCACTGTTATTTCTCTACAAGATTTACTTGTGAATATTCAAATGCTGATAAATAAAAAAAAAAGTTTGAGCCATGCAAGCAGGGGAATTTTATAACAGGTGTGCATCCACACAATGACCAGTTTCACTGGTTCATCTACCAGTTTTCCCAGTCTAGAGTTAGGTCCTTCAACCCCCCTGGCTTTTTAGCCTTCATTCTCCCTAGTTACTCCAGACCTCGTAAACCCTTCAGGGATGCCTGTATTTTGTTTTGATTTTTAACTTACCCCTCCTCCATTGCAGAAGTAAACTTACGCAGCTCTGGCCCTGGGCGCACACCCAGGTGCATAGGAACTTGCTTGGACATCTCTTTGCTATGCCTCGGAATGCCTATGCCCCGCCCACCCCACGCCCATGTATTCTCTGATGTGAGATGTGCGCGCATCGCCCGATGTTATGAAATAGGGCAGACACGCGCATGTGCTAGATGCATGCCCATCTCCTGATTTTGTCACATGCATGTCTTTTAAAATTCACCTCTTAGATTGTGAGCCCCTTGGGGACAGGAAAATACCTACAATATCTGAATGTAATCCACTGTGAAGTGGTTGAAAGGCAGAATAGAAAGGAAAAGGGAAGCCCCTGTTATTCTTTTCCAGGAAATAATCCTTTAACTCCTTGCCCGAAATCATTTAAATCATTTCCAGCCCCCAAAATGTTAGTTTTGTTTTCCTTATCTTTTCAATAAATTTATATTCAATATTAATATCAGAGCTTACCTCCCACCTTTACATCTCCCCACTATAGCCACTCTTCAAAGCAGCTATATTTCGCATTATAGCCTGCGCTATCTGGAATCACGTCAGAGGTTTGCTTCTCTTGATCTCCTCGCCTTTGGTGCTGTACCAGACATGCACCTCATGTACTCCATCTAGCCATGTTAACCCAAGTTTGTCAGCACAAGTGTCTGTTGACTCACATGGAGGTGATCTTTTCTAAGCATGAGCAAAATGCTCTTAAAACCACGATAACTCTTTTATCTGCCCATCCCCCGGTCTTGTATGCCAGGGAGGAAAAGTTTTGCTGAACCACAGCATTCATCAGATTTCGCTCAACTTCACACAGTGAACTTTGATATTAGCAAGCTCTGCAGAGAGCAACTTGCACTAACTTGCCAAGCTAACAAGACCATGCAGCGCTTCTTCTTACCTAATTCATCTCTGTTTCCTTTTCCACACTTTTTCAGCATTTTTATTTATTTTTGCATTTCTGTATCTGAATGTAACTCTTTTCTTGAAAGTGGCATTTTCTCCATGGGCACGCAAAAGTAATTTCTGTCTCTAGGGCAGTCTGAACGGATATCTTCTTTGTCCTCCTTTATCCCCATGGTGTGGGTCCTTTCTGCGGGAGAAAGCTGATACTTATGGCCCAGATGGTGAGGTGCTGCTTCCTGTAACATGTGTCTAATTCCCTCTGTCATTTGTGATACTGTAGGGCTGCAGAGACAAATTCACTGGACAGAACTAGGTGTTCAAATAATATTTTACTAATTCTGCATAAGTTAAATCAATGTCCAATTATGAAGGAAGGAAACTACAGCTGCCTGTCTTCATCCTTCTGTATAAGTGTTTCTGGCTCAGGTTCTTTACAACAGTTTTACCAGTCCTGCACCAAATGTATAAGAAGTCCGGTACCTGGAGGAATTCATACTCTGCGTGGGGTCTCTGTAGAACATAGCAAAATCCTGAGTCAACAGTTGTTTGTTCTTTTACCCAGCCGATACCTGTGTCCTGTTCCCAGGATGAAGATCCTGTTGAGGGTCTTCAGATTTTTTCACCTTCTTCCTTATATATATTAGACCTCTCTGAAGGAGGGATCTGATAAGTGCTTTTCCAGCCCAGCTCCAAGCAAGGAAGGGTGGACTAAAAAACCTCCTGCCCAAAACAATTTTTCAAAAACCTCTCCGATGGACAAAAATTGATGGAAAACACTGTCCATGCAGATCTGTCTTTCTCCTAAACAGGGTTCTATGTCTTCATCCTGGCTTCTGCATCCCAAGAATTGCCATCTCCAAAAGGACCAGGCTTGAACTCCAGTATACTTCTCAAAAATAGGAAAAATCTCTTAACACAGCTTCTTATTCTAAAACAAAGGCAAAATATTGACTGGCCTGATGTGAATAGAAAGGAATAGCTTTCAAAAATATACCTAGTGAGGGGAATAGGCCTCATGCTAAAAGAAACACAGGAGCTTCTCACTCCTCAAAAGCAGAACTTAAAAGCCACACCTAGTCCCTGCTTATATGCAAAAGGTCCACCCACTACAGACAGCCTGTGAGGGAGGTGCTGAACAGTGTTAATTCTTTTAAAATAACTAATTCCTGAATGGTAGGGAACTATTGCCATCTAGTGACCAACCAAGGGGTCACCACACATTAGGGATGTGAATCGTTTTTTGACGATTTAAAATATCGTCCGATATATTTTAAATCGTCAAAAATCGTTAGGGCCACGATACAATACCAATTCCCCCGATTTATCGTCAAAAAATCGTAAATCGGGGGAAGGGGGAGGGCAGGAAAACTGGCACACTAAAACCCCCTAAAACCCACCCCTGACCCTTTAAATTAAATCCCCCACCCTCCCGAACCCCCCCCAAATGCCTTAAATTACCTGGGGGTCCAGCGGCGGTCCGGAACGGCAGCGGTCCGGAACGGCCTCCTGCAATTGAATCGTGTTGTCTTCAGCCGGCGTCATTTTTCAAAATGGCGGCGCAAAATGGCGGCAGCCATAGACCAACACGATTCGACTGCAGGAGGTCGTTCCGGACCCCCGCTGGACTTTTGGCAAGTCTTGTGGGGGTCCAAGACTTTTTTCTTTTTTTTTTGGCACAAGACTTGCCAAAAGTCCAGCGGGGGTCCGGAACGACCTCCTGCAGTCGAATCGTGTTGGTCTATGGCCGCCGCCATTTTGCGCCGCCATTTTGAAAAATGACGCCGGCTGAAGACAACACGATTCAATTGCAGGAGGCCGTTCCGGACCGCTGCCGTTCCGGACCGCCGCTGGACCCCCAGGTAATTTAAGGCATTTGGGGGGGGTTCGGGAGGGTGGGGGATTTAATTTAAAGGGTCGGGGTGGGTTTTAGGGGGTTTTAGTGTGCCGGCTCACGATTTTCACGATTTTCACGATACTTTAAACACCCAAACGGCAACAATACGATTCCCTCCCCCTCCCAGCCAAAATCGATCGTTAAGACGATCGAGGACACGATTCACATCTCTACCACACATGCACTTTTAATACAATTTCTATGTGGAGCAGAAGGATTGTGCTGCCATCACTTGTCTGGCAGGCTAGTGCTCTGGAGGGATACCTTTCAAAGGGAAAGTATGCACATACTGATGTAAAGTCTGTGAGTAAAACGTCTCTGCAGAATTTATATTAATGTGGGCATATAAAAAATTAATTCCCATAATAGTCAAATGTGCTGTTTTCCTTCCATGATCTGAACACTCCATTGGGGTAACACTTCTTATTAAAACGGCTAAAATAGTTATCTTGTGAAAGCCAGCATGTACTTTTAGCCACATTAAGGGGGATAGTTTTCAACTAGGGAAATCTACCTTGGCAGCTACCTATTTAGAATAGAGATTACATTTGTAAATTGTTTCAAAGAAAAATGTTTAATAGAAAAAGAAGAGGACCTCATAAAGAAAGGTGCGTGAAATAAGACCATTTGCACAGATAGATCACTGGTCCTCTCCAATATTCATATATATTTGTATATATTATATATTATATTATATATATATATATATATATATATATATATATATATATATATATATATATATATATATATATATATATATATATATATTTCATATATTCATATGTTTCAGTACATTCAAATATTTGTCCTGTAGGAATACGCTTACTTAACTATTTTTAAAATGTATGCCATATATTTTACGCGTGTAATAATTATAACAAACCACATGTTATAACCCAGATGTTTGGCCAGTTGTAGGAAGGCCCTGTTATTGGCCGCACTTACCCCTGAGTGCTTCAAATGTAGCAGGGACACCACCATGCTGCATCTGCCCTGGGCCTCCTTGTGCATGCATACAGTGTACTATGTTTTAAAGGCCCATGGCAGGAAACACTTTTGCCAGCACCCAGTGATGACATCACGCAGCTGGGTACTTAAGCTCCAGCTGTGCTACAGCCTCATCAACAGGTCCTCTTGCTCCTGCAGTGCGTGTTGCTATTTTGCTCTCTCATGTTTGCCTTGCCTTGCCTTGTCTTTCTCCTTGCCTAGCTATGATGTCTCTTGCCCTGCTTCCATGTATCTAGCCCTGCCTTGCCTTCATTGTTTGCCATCTCTTGGTCCCCGCCCTTATCTGCCTGTCCATCTCTGCCTGACTTCTGATTTTGACCCTGGCTTTGGACCCTGACCATGCCCTTGGACTGACACCTGCCCTGACCCTAGCTTGGACCTCAATACTGCCTGATCTCCGCCTGCTCTGAACTCAGCCTAGACCCCAACACTGTCTGACCTCCACCTGCTTGCTGCCCGCCCTGACTGGCCTGCTACTCAACCTCATTAGACTGCTTCATAAAGGATCCTCTCCTAAGCCCTGCCAGCCCCTGGAACCCAAGGGCTCAAACTATAAGGAATGGGGCTGCTATAGGTGAAGCCCTAGATCCAGTCCTTGTAAAAGCATGTCCACCTACTGTCGGTGTGGGTCTAGCAGGTTTACCTGTAGGCTGCATCAACTATGCCATACCTAAAGAGCTCATATCTGTGACAGAGAGAAAGGAGTATTTTAAATTTCCATGAATACTAGAATCACCAGTTTGCTGATACCTCCACCAGTTTACCCAGACCTCCAACCTGAAAACTGCAGATAAAATACAAGTTCCATTTCAATGATCAAGTCAATTAACAGGTGTAAAAGTGTTCAGCAAGTTTGATAATGAATGTGTGTATTTGTCTTACAAAATAGCAGTTTGTGTACATACTTATGAACGCTGCCCTGGAACATTCCAAGACCGCTCCTATAAACATGTATGTACTATTTCTACATGCACAGCTCTCATGTAAAGTTTTGAAAATTCACTCGAAAGAATTTTGAAAACTTAATTCTACAACTGCAAAATCTCTGGAAATTCACAGTAATCAGTAGTAGAAAAGGAGAACTATTCAATTTGTAAATGTATTAGGAATGTCTTAAAAAATGTAATGGAAATCAATATAATACCAATATAATTTCCAACTCGTGTTATGGCCTTTTTGCATGTGTTATCCAGGTAGAGAGTCCATCAAGCTAGGTTGAGAGAACTTTGTACAAATGTCATTGTTGTGTGAGATTCCTCACTCCGAAGGACATCATATCTTCACAAGAGTGTACTGTTCTGTTTGTATATCTCACTTTGCATGTCAAAGTAGCCCCTAACCCCTACACTACTACCTAAACCTCAACTTGAGTTACTAGCTGGGCCTCCTATAGGAGCATAAATAGCTAACTACTACAAGGGCCTTGTAGATAGGTTCTCTCTCTATTTCTCTCTCTCTCTCTCTGTAGGAACTACAATAATTGTGGTATTACCGCCAAGTGTGAAAAACGTATCACACTTTGCAGTAATACTTATGCAAAGTGCTAAGATAGTGCACATTGCGATAAATAGGTTATTATCATAAAACATGCCCTTCTTCCTATCACATGTGATAGTTTGATGAATCTAACCCCATAGATGTATATCAGTACCAAAAAGAACATTAAGGGTCACATATCTGAAGCACAATGGCAGAGGTTCAGTCTTCCACTGAAGAAGGAAGAGCCACAAAAGTAATGTGGCCAGTGTTTCACAGAAACTATTCTTAAGAGAATTATGTTATGAAAAGTACAGTACAGTTAGCTTAGCAGTGGCCTATATGCCCACTCTTTTTTTTTCCTGCTTCCTCCTTATTTTTGCTCAAATAAATACCTGTTTACCCAGATACATTTCTTTAAAAATTGTTCTCCTAATATTTTTAAACAATATTGTATGGGCTATGAAATGCAAACTGTTGTGGTGCAGATGTTTATTGCAAATATACTCCTACAATGTGTAATAGTGCAACCTAATATTAGTACCTCATATAAAATATTGTTAAGATAAATTTTCTAAATTAGTCACCAAGGATTGGCTATAATTAAAACCAGATGCAGATGGTGACTGAAGGAAAGTATTTCAAGGTAAACAAACTGGTTTATTAATGAGGTACAACTAAATTAATAATATTAAAATAAATGTAAACTCTGAAGAATGAATCCAGCACTTCTCAAATAAACTAAGGAACAAATTCCTAGATTCATCAAAATGTGATAATTTTAGCATGGATAATGTCCACAATAAGGAAAGTGGCTATGATAATTTTAGAATTACTGTATGCTATTGTAGTGCTTTGCATAGGTAGTTTATCACAACATGTGTTAAAGTTTTCCACACTCTACAATACTTATACAGAGAGAGGGAGAACATCTTTATAAGGCTTTTATATTAGTCAATTATTTATATCACTATAGGAGGGCCAGCTAGTAACTCGAGGTGTGGTTTTGGTGGTGCTCTAGTGTTTTGGGGCCAGTTTTACATGCAGAGTGAGACATACGAGGAGTACAGTGGACCTTAGCGAGAATTTGACATGATTTTGAGTGAGAAAAATCAAACTAAGATGAGATTACTTCAATGTTCTCTTGCCCTAGCTTGATAGACCCCTGGTAGAGAGTCCATTAAGCTAGGGCAGGAGAATATTGTAGAAATTTCATCTTCGTGTGACTTTTCTTACTCTAAATCACATCAAATCTTCACTGAGGTCTACTGTGCTGTTTAATAGTTGACTACTATGTGTGCCACCCCAGAGGCTCTCTCTCCCACTCTCTCTCCTCTCTACTACACCACTCCACTCCCTCCCCCTCTCCCTTCCCCTCTCCCCATGCCTAAAACAGAATTTACAATATTTATTACAGATGTGTGAAGCCTGAACCTATTGATTTGGGCTTTGTTTTCGTCCCACCATTGGAAATTTTGTATTTCCCACAGTTCAGGCCTTTAAAATTTGGGGAGACCCAAATTTTGTTTTAGGGATGTGCAGAAGGATGCCATACGTTGCATTCGTGATTCGGATTCGTCAGGGAGCAGATTCGTTGCATTCGGCCGTATGGTGCCCCAATGCGTTAATACGGCGATTTCTATTCGTGTCCCAGCTAAAATTAAAATTAATTACAACTCTCCTGACCCCCCCAAGACTTACCAAAACTCCCTGGTGGTCCAGCGTGGAGTCCAGGAGCCATCCCCTGCACTCTCACACCCTCGGTACCAGTTTCATCATGACGCCGATAGCCTTTGTCACAGGGGCTACCGGTGCCATTGGTCAGCCCCTGTCACATGGTCATTGGTGCCATCTTGTGCTCCTACCATGTGACAGGGGCTGACCAATGGCACCGGTAGCCCCTGTGACATAGTATGGGCAAAGGCTATCGGCGCCATTTTGAGTACTGGCATCGGACGGCCGGAGTGCAGGAGGTCGCTCCGGGACCCCCGTTGGAGTCCCAGGGACTTTTGGCCAACTTGGGGGGGCCTCCTGACCCCCACAAGACTTGCCAAAAGTCCAGCGGGGGTCTGGGAGCGACCTCCTGCTTGCCGGCCGTCCGATGCCAGTACTCAAAATGGCGCCGGTCGCCTTTGCCCTTACTATGTCACAGGGGCTACCGGTGCCATTGGTCAGCCCCTGTCACATGGTAGGAGCACAAGATGGCGCCGATGACCATGTGACAGGGGCTGACCAATGGCACCGGTAGCCCCTGTGACAAAGGCTATCGGCGCCATGATGAAACCGGTACTGAGGGTGTGAGTGCAGGGGATGGCTCCCGGACCCCCCGCTGGACTCCCAGGGAGTTTTGGTAAGTCTTGGAGGGGTTCAGGAGGGTGGGGGATTTGTTTAAATTTTTATTTAGGTGGCCGTATAATTCGGGGAAGATTTGTGTATTTGTGAGGAGTCGTGATACGTTTCACTTCCCCACGAATACTACGATTAGTGTAATATACGTTGTGGATTGCCAATACGGCGAAAACGAATGCACACCCCTATTTTGTTTTAGTACGCACTAACGAGATTAGTGCGCACTAACTCCCCATTAGTGCGCGCTAACATTTTTCAGTTAGCGCACACTAACGGGAGTTAGTGCGCACTAAACCCGAAAATATATTTTTCTCGAAAATCGGAAAAAATTCCTTTGGTTTCGGGCTCCCCGAACCAGGACGAATGCACATCCCTAATATTTATCACAAATTGCATTTCATCCATTTCAGGTATATCGCACAGATTAACACCAGGAAAAAAGGTGTAGTTATTTTTGGCATTAAAAGCATGCAATAAAGCCCCTCATTTTCATTGATCCCACCCAAACCCCTCCGCAACCCTACCCCTTTGAATAAATTTAAAAAAATTTCACTCATACCACGCGTTGCAATAAATATTGCATGCATTATGGCATTATTGCGGGCGTAAATGCCATAATACATTTTGATGAATGACCCTGTTAGCTCGTAAAGATTCTGGATTACATAATCTGCAGGCATAAACCAGAGCAACTACATTGTGCTTCTGGGAAACATGTTGGCATTAGGTTACCTGTTCTTAGTGTTGTGACTGTCGGTCTGCGACGGCTTCGCCCACCTACCTTACTCTTCTTGTGGCTCCTCCCACTCACCTCGGACTACTGGCTGCCGTGGCATCTGTCTACCGACCTCTCCGGCGTCCCTGGACCGGCTTTGGTGCTGCTTCCCGCCATGCTCCTCCAAGGTTCCTTAGGGCACATGCGTGCATACTGCCCTTATCTTTATTTCCTCATTGGCACGAACCTTAAGGGCATCCCCTAATATGACATCACGCTGCCTGGATATTTAAGCCTACATCTTTTGCTAGCTAATCCAGTTAGCAACTTCTCAGAATTATACGGATGGGATTCGCTCTCTGTACCGAAGCTACTCTGCCAATCCAGCGTTTATCTGGAACTCTTATCGCTAATGGGGTACCCGCTCCTCGGGGGCCTCTTCTGCTTCTTTCAGGTGCTATCAGGAAACCGGTACTCACTCTTCGAGGGCCCATGTTCCCTGAGTCGCTGCCCGCATCTACAACCCTTTCTACTTGGAAGACTTCACTAACAGTTTCCATCTGTGAGTACAACTACCATCTATTCCACAATACTGCTTCCCTGGAACCAGGTACTCGCTCCTCGAGGGCCGTCCCTCTGTTCTAGTGCCAGACCTCTCATCTAGTGTAATCGCTGTGTGAGTACCCTACTACTGTGTCTCCCTGCTCTAAGGGATCAGGTACTCGCTCCTCGAGGGCCTGCTCTCCCTGTCTCGGAGCTTCTCCTATTCTACCTGGGACTCTGTATGTTTCTCACTGTGTACTCATAACTCTGTCTCTTTCCACTACAGCACAGCCAAGCAGAGGATTCACTGTTCCAGCATCCTGTGGGATACTCGCCCAGCCGGGCTCAACATCTACTCACTACTGCCACCTCTGGTGGTTTTCAAAACTGTTTAAATAAAGATGTATTTATTTATTTATTTGTTTATTTTAAAACTCTTCTATACTGTCGTTAAGTTAATTCACCATCACAAGGGTTTACAGAAAGGCACAATAAGAAAAAAAACCCCTATAATTGGTATAGATTACAAATTATTCATGTGCCAACATAGTACGGTAACATATTTTAATAAGAAAAGACTATGTGTTAATTAAAGCTTATATGTCAGTTGAAAAACTTTCAAGCGGTTCAAATCTAGATTTAATATGCAAGTGGGGATATTAGAGGAAAAAATGATTACTTGGTGAGTCATTATCGTTCAACTGTTTTCCTCCTTCTCTTTGTCTTTATAAAAAGCTTGTTTAAAAAGCCAGGTTTTCAGACTAGTTTTAAATAGTTTCAAATTTCTCTGCAGCCTTATTTCGAGTGGCATGGAGTTCCATAGAACAGGTCCAGCCAGCGACATTGCTCTCTCCCTTTCCTGAGTGAAGCGTGCTGATTTAACAGAAGGAATAGTTAGTAGAGCTTTATTGGCAGATCTAAGGTTTCTGTGTGGTACATGTACACGCAGTGATGTGTTAAGCCAGTCGGCCTTTTCATCATGGATTAGTTTATGAATTATATACAATGCTTTTTATTGTATTCTTTGTTCAGTTGGAAGCCAGTGTAGTGTTCAGCAAGTGTACCTGTGATGTGGTCTCTTTTCTTTTTGCCTATCAAAATTCTAGCAGCGGAATTTTGCAATATTTGGAGTGGTCTAATAGTAACTTGAGGTAGCCCTAATAGCAGAGAGTTTCAGTAGTCTGTGCTCGCGAATATCATTGCCTGTAGGACTGTGCAAAAATTCTTCAGTGTTAGCAGGGGTTTCAGTCTTCTAAAGACCATTAGTTTGGCGTAACCTTCTTTTAATTTCTGTGAAATGTATTTGTTCATGTTAAGCTCAAGGACAATTATTACCCCTAGATTCCGTACTTTTATTGCTAACTCTACGGTTTGATTATTTTTTTATTGCAATTGTAGGTTGTGTAGGATGTATATTTTTTCGTTCTAGGTGTAAGAATTCAGTTTTATCAATGTTTATTACCAGTTCCATTTGGTTTAGGAGTTGTTTGATTATTTCAAGATACATATTAGCCAGTTTCATTGTTTCTTCAATTGTGTTTACAATGGGTAACAGTAGTTGTATGTCATCCGTGTATATGTAGTGTATTATTCCAAGTCCAGCGAGTAGGTGACATACTGGGAGGAGATAAATGTTAAAGAGTGTTGCGGACAGGGTTGAACCCTGTAGGACTCCTGTTTGTAGTTTAACTTTGTCTGATAGTGTGTTTTTTATTTGTACTTGGAAAAATCTGTTGCTTAAGTATGACTCAAACCAGTTTATTGTTTTGTTATTGAGTCCTATTTCTTTTAGTCTATTTATTAGTATTTTGTGATTTACAGTGTCAAATGCTGTCGAGAGATCCAATAGAATCAGAATTTTAATGTGTTCCTGTATCAAAGCCTCTTAAGGTATTGTCTGATAAAGCTAGTAATAATGTCTCAGTACTGTAGTTTTTATGGATTTGTTTATGGATTTATGGTTTGATAGTTGTTTTTGAACTGCTTTTTCAATTAGTTTGGCTATTAGAGGTAAGTTGGAGGCTGGTCTATAGTTGCACAGCTTTAGGGGGTCAAGGTTATTTTTCTTCATGATTGGCTTTATTATGGCTCCTTTCAGGATATCTGGCATTGATCCTTCATCTAGGGAAAGATTGATGATCTTAGTTAACGTTGGGGCTACTGTGTTGGCTAGGTTTTTAATTCCATTATAGGTATGGTGTCAATTGAGGAGCAGGGTTCAGTTTTTTTATCATGTTCTCGACTTCAATGTGTGATATCTCTTCAAACTCTGACCATATGTTGATGTCCCTTTTGGGCATCTTAATCTCTTGTTTGGTTGTGCTAGGATTTTTTGTTCTTAAGTTTTCAATTTTATCTTTAAAGAATTGAGCTACTTCATTACATTGATTCTTTTGTAGGTTCTGATGATTGTTTGTATTGTCACTGGTGAGGTTGTTTTACTATGTTAAATAGAGTTCTAGCATTAATTGCAAACTTTTCTGTTTTTGAGCTGAAGTATTTCTTTTTGGTTTCTAAAATTACTTTTTTGTAGTGAGCCAGTTGTCTTCTGTATTTTGTTAAATTATCATTTGTTTTGTTTTTATTCCATTCTTTTTCTTTCTTTCTAAGGATCTGTTTCACTTCTTTGATTTGCTCATTATACCATGGATTTTCTGTTTTGGTTCTTTAATGTGGACCTTTTTTGGGTTTATTTCATTTGCCAAAGTCGTGGTTCTGTTTATCCAATCGATTGTTGCAGTGTGGCTATTTGTGTAATTGGCGTGCTTTAGTTCTTCATGTAATTTGTCTTTTAGAATATCTGTGTTAAAGGGTGGGTGGTATTTGAATTCATCTGGCTCTGTGCTTTGTTTCTTTATTGGACCTGTGTGTTTGATCTGAGAATTAATGAGGAAGTGGTCTGACCATGGGATTTGTGTGTATTCAGTTTTTATATTTTCTAAGAGGTTACTGTTAATGAATGTTAGGTCTAATGAATGGCCTGCTTTGTGTGTTGGTTTATCTGTGATAAGTTTGAAACCTAGAGCAGTCATTACGTCAATTAGCGTTTAGCAGGTATTTGATAAGGGGTGAACGTCCATGTGAAGGTTAAAGTCACCTAAAATTATTGTAGGTTTATTTGGGTTTAGATGTGTTGTAAAAAAATTCTATTAGTGGGGAGATGTTTAGTTCGAGTAGACTGGGTGGGCAGTAGATCAGACAGATTTGAAAATGGTTGGTGTCAAAAACGGCAATTTCATGATTTGCTGGTCGTGATTGAGAGCAGTTTAGTTTTGAATTTCTTTTCAATGATTAATATTAATCCACCCCCTCTTTTATTTATCCTAGGGATTGAGAAGACCTCATAGTTTTTGTTTGGTAACTGATTTTTTAAGACTAGATCTGATATTTTTTAGCCATGATTCCGTTATTGCTATAAAATTAGGTTTTGTGTCATATAGCAGGTCAGTGATGATGGCAAATTTTTTTGTCATGATTGTGCATTAACTAGAAGGAAGGTGATCATTAGTAGGCTGTTAATTTGCTACTATTGGTACGCTTTATTGGGATTAGGTATTTGTATTTGGATCACTGATTTCATTTTTAATGTAGTGGTTTTTGTATTGTTCTCTCCTTATGTTATTTCCATACTTACCTTTTCCTGTGCATACTTGGATTGGGAATGTTGAATTTATGTTCGTTGGCATGTTCCTGTTGCTTGGTGAGTGGTCATCTTTGTCTGGTTGTTTTTTCTCGGGGTGTCAGGAGGTATGTATGAAGGGATGTACGAAGGGGCTTACAAAGGGGCATGCCCCTTTGTTGCGCCCCTTTGGAGGGTGGGCCCCTTTGTTGAGCCCCTTCGGTGTGCGGGTATCTTTAAATCCCCCCTTGTGTTTGTGTGTCCAGAGTCTAGCTTGATACCATGGTCCCTCGCAGGAATGCCCCCGTGGGGGTGGTCAGCTGCCACAGTGTCCAAGGATCCCCCCAAAAATCAATAACCATAACAGTTTGCATGGATCCGGCTCATCTCAATGCCTTGCAGGCCATTCCAAGCCTGGCCCTGCGCATTGCTGAACAACAAGATGCATTGGAGAAACTCACTACTGCGTTTCATCAGCTGCACGCACAGAAGAATCAAAGCTCTACTTCCAGTAATGAAGGTAAGTTACCTGAAGTAACTGTAAAGACTACTGTGCCTCTTGCTGCTCCAGTTTGTTTCTCTGGAGAGATTCAAAGAACTAGAGGCTTCTTAAACCAGTGCTGCATGCATTTTGCATTATAACCCTCTCACTTCCCTACAGCCTACACCAAGACTACTTATACTCTATCTTATCTTGATGGAAGGTCCTTGTCTTGGGCTTCCACGCTGTGGGAATGCAAATATCCTATAATCCAGAATAATGACGGATTTATGGATTTGTTCAAATCTGTTTTTGATGATCCTGCCCGACACACTGCTGCTGGTTCTGCTTTGGTGGACCTGAAACAAGGCAACCAATCACTGACCGATTTTGCTATAGAGTTCAAAACTCTTTGCTACAGAATTATTTTGGGACCCTAGATGCTTGAAAACTCTCTTCGTCAGAGGTTTGGATTCCCGCTTGAAGGACGAGCTGGCCGCTCGTGAGACACCTGACTTGCTGGATGAGCTAGTGGCCTTAGCTATTAGAATTGACAACCGGCTTCATGATAAGGTGCAAGAACTCAAGCCTGGTAATGGACCTGTTCAGCGAGAAGTTCGTGCTAAGCCTGCACTCAGGATGGTTCCTGTAATTACTGTTGCCAGTGATGAAGAACCGATGCAACTTGGTCATAGTCACCTGACATCCAAAGAGAGAAGACTTCGGAAGAGGAATGGTTTGTGCATGTATTGTGGACAAGCTGTCATGCAGTCCAAACATGCCCCATCTGTCTGGGAAATGGACGGGCCTAATTCCTTCAGGAGGACTTTTCTTAGGCCTTACTATGCCCTCTCCTCTGCTCTCTCTCCCTGTCTCTCTGATCTGTGGACCATTGGAATTCAAAACCCTTGCCCTGGTGGACTCAGGGGCGGGAGATAATTTTATTCTACGATGACTTGTGGAACATTTGAGGATTCCCCTCACCACTTTGAAGATTCCACTACTCCTATCATCTATTCATGGAGAGCTGTTATCGGGCAATGTTACCAGTTGTACCCAACCAGTAGTCCTCTGCACCGGAGCCCTCCATAGTCAATTTTCTTCTTTGTGTTAGAGAAGGCCATGCACCCTATCATTCTGGGGTTACCCTTGTTGCAGCTGCACATGGCACAATTCAACTGGGCTACATTGGATCTCTCCCGTTGGGGCCCAGAATGTCATGGCAAATGCCTAAAGGAGGTCTCTCCTATTATCTGCATGCCTATAACTCCAGTGATGCCAGGGCTGCCTCCTCAGTACGCATCATTCCATGATGTTTTCTCCAAAGACGCTGCTGACATCCTTCTGCCACATAGATCCTATGACTGTGCCATAAGACTGAAACCTAATGCTGAACCTCCTAAGTGACATGTCTACCCACTGTCAGTGGTAGAGAACAAGGCCATGTCTGAGTACATTGAGGAAAACTTGCAAAAAGGTTTCATTAGACCGTCTAAGTCTGCGGGTGCAGGCTTCTTCTTCATGGGGAAGAAGGATGGTACTCTGCGACCTTGTATTGACTATTGAGGTCTGAATGAGATCACGATTAAAGACTGATACCCCTTACCTCTGATCTCAGAGCTGTCTGATCGACTTCAAGGATCTAAGATATTCTCGAAACTTGACCTAAAGGGAGCTTATAACTTGGTTTGCATCCGTGATGGTGACGAGTGGAAAACAGCCTTCAACACTTGAGATGGCCATTATGAATATTTGGTGATGCCCTTTACCTGTGCAATGCTCCCGCTGTGTTTCAGAACATGATAAACGACATTCTGTGGGACCTGTTGCATAAAAGTGTCGTTGTTTACCTAGATGATATCCTGATATTCTCACAGGATATGCCAACTCATCTAGCAGATGTAAAGCAAGTATTACTGAGACTTTGAGAACACCGCCTCTATGCCAAGCTGTCAAAGTACGAATTTCATAAAGATTCAGTGCCTTTCCTTGGCTATATTGTATCAAAACATTGCTTCCGGATGGATCCCCAAAAATTAGAGAGTATCAAGAACTGGTCTCAACCTACCAGTCTGAAGGCCATGAGATGATTTTTGGGGTTCACAAATTACTATAGAAGCTTTATAAAGAACTACACTTCTTTAACTGTGCCCTTAACTGTAATGACACGGAAAGGGGCCAACGCTTCTAAATGGTCTGCAGAGGCCATTTCCGTGTTCGAGGAATTAAAGACTGCCTTTTCCACTGAGCCATGTCTACGTCACCCGGACCCCAATAGACCCTTCATCGTGGAGGTTGACGCTTCAGATGTTGGAGTAGGGGCCGTGTTAAGCCAAACCGGAGATTCTAAGGCCTTACATCTCTGCTCTTTCTTCTCACGATACTTTTCTCCTACAGAGAAGAAATATGGGATCGGAGATACAGAGTTCCTGGCTATTAAACTGGCATTCGAGGAATGGAGGCCTTGGCTCGAAGGCACCCAACATCAAATTACTGTATTCGCGGATCACAAGAATCTAGAGTATCTCCGTCATGCACAACGTCTTAACCACAGACAAGCCAGATGGTCCTTGTTTTTTAATCGCTTTGACTTCGTGCTCAAATATCACCCCAGAGACAAGAATACCAGAGCTGATGCCCTGTCATGCTCTTTCCTCTCCGAGGATGTTCCTGAAGAACCTCAGCACATCATCGACCCAAAGAAAGTCATCTTGGCAGCTACCCATTCTGTGCCTGCTGGTAAAACAATTGTGCCAAAACACCCTCAGAAAGAAACTTCATGATTCCAAGCTGGCTGGCCATCCTGGTCAACGCCGTACCCTGCTGAAATTACAGAAGTACTATTGGTGGCCCACTATCAAGGAAGACACATACTCCTATGTAGCGTAATGCTCCAACTGTGCCAAACATAAGCCTACTTCTGGTCAGCCATGGGGATTACTACAACCACTGCCAGCTCCGGAACATCCATGGACTCACATCGCTAATGACTTTGTAGTTGATCTACCTGTTTCTGGAGCAATGAATACCATCTGGGTCACAGTTGACTGTTTCAGCAAGATGGCTCATTCATGTGCTGCCTGGCTTATCCTCAGCCTTGGAGCTTGTGAAGCTCTTCATCACACACATCTTTCACCTTCATGACCTCCTGAAGCACATAGTCTCGGATAGAGGATCTCAATTCACGGAAAGATTCTGGAAGGGTTTGTGCAAGCTATTTGACATCTCTCTGGATTATACATCTGCCTATCATCCACAATCAAATAGCCAAACTGAAAGGATGAATAGGACCCTGAAACAGTTCATTCGTGCCTATGTGAGTTGCCATCAGAATAACTAGGCCGAGCTGTTACCATGGGCTGAATTTGCCATTAATTCACATCCAGCATCATCCACTGTATCAACACCTTTTGAAGTGGTATATGGATGTTTACCTTCACTGCCACTTCCACTGAAGCTCTCAGTGTCATCCCCAGCAGTTCAATCCACTGCTGATGATATCCATCAACTATGGTCTCAGACTAAAGAAATGCTTATTAAAGCGGGTGATCGAGCTAAGAAGTCCTACGACGCTCTCCATTCTAAAGTGCCTGTGTTTCAACCTGGTGACAAAGTCTGGCTAACAACTAAGCATCTGAGACTAAAATTACCCTCCACTCAATTTGTTCCTCGCTACATTGGACCATTTCCAATCCTCTTACGTCTTGGCAACATTACATACAGTCTGAAGTTACTGCCTGTATTGAAAATCTACAACGCATTCCAGGTTTCACTTCTGAAACCATTCATTCTCAGTGATTTCTCATCCAAGTCTCCTGAACCATCTTCTATCAATGCAGAAGAAGACCTAGAATACAAGGTTGAAGCCATTCTAGATATAAGAAGATGTGGCAAGACTTGGGAATACCTTCTGTCTTGGGAAGGTTACGACCCCGAAGAAAATTCTTGGGAGCCGATGGCTAATATCCTTGATAAAGAGATGCTTCATCAGTTTAACCAGATGCATCCTTGGAAACCAAGACCTGGTACAAGAGTTGGAGTCTGCCCTTTGAAGGGGGGTACAATTGGGACTGTTGGTCTGCGACAGCTTTGCCCCACCTACCTTACTCTTCTTGTGGCTCCTCTCGCTCTCCCTCGGACTACTGGCTTGTCGCGGCATCTGTCTGCCGACCTTTCCGGCATCCCAGACTGGCTATGGTGCTGCTTCTCACCATGCTCCTCCAAGGTACCATGGGGCGCATGCCTGCACGCCGCCCTCATCTTTATTTCCTCGTTGGTGCAAACCTCAGGGGCGTCCCCCTGAGTTGATGTCATGCTGCCTGGATATTTAAGCCTACCTCTTTTGCTAGCTAATCGAGTTAACAACTTCTCAGAATTCTACAGCTGGGATTCGCTCTCCATACCAAAGCTACTCTGCCACTCCAGCATTTATCTGTAACTCTTATCGCTAACAGAGTACCTGTCCTCGGGGGCATCTTCTGCTTCTTTCAGGTGCTATCAGGAAACCGGTACTCGCTCCTCGAGGGCCCGTGTTCCCTGAGTTGCTGCCTGCATCTACAACCCTTTCTACTTGGAAGACTACACTAACAGTTTCCATCTGTGAGTACAACTGCCATCTATTCCACAGTACTGCTTCCCTGGAACCAGGTACTTACTCCTCGAGGGCCTGCCCTCTGTTCTAGCCTGACACCGTGGTCCCTCACATGACTGCCCCCCGTGGGCGTGGTCAGCTGCCAGTGTTCAAGGATCCACCCAAACATCAATAACCATAACACTTAGCTGGAAATTTGCAATGGAGGATGCTTCTGTCACCAAAGGGCCACTTGCTCTTGACTGATCAGAGATCACTCAAATCTTCAATTGGAGTTATACCTTATTTGGCTGACATGCCAGATAGTCTCTTGTCTGGGGTATGTCCTTTATGCATGTGCCTGTTTACTCTAGTATCAGTTGACCAATTTCTGATGAACCCGAGATCTCTCCAGGAAACAGAATCAGCACATTGTCTTTTTGGGACCAAGAGCAGATCCTCTGTATCCACCTCCACTGTAGTTCTGCTTCCAGGCTATGCCAGCTTCCATGGGGCTCTTTGCTTATTTTTGCCACCACCACCACCACTGTCAGACACAGAGGTATCTTTCCTCACTGCTGTAGCCCCTCAGCTGGTAACAGACTTCCTCAGCTGTTTCTATAGCCATAAACCACAATGGATCCCCAGAGACAACAACAAATGTCCCTCCTATTTGCTCCCTCTCTATATCTCTGCAACCTTCTCCCAGCTTAGAGACTGCAGACAGTAGAGACATTTATTTATTTATTGATATATATATATATATATATATATATATATATTCTTTTTTACATTTATTTTTACAACATTCCATCTCTTGGCTCAGAGATAGCAACAGTGTCTCTCAGGAAACACCAAGATCCTGTGCCAGATGGTAAGTGCAGGAAGGGAATGAATTATCATGATATGGTCCATGTTTATTACAATATCTCTTAGCCTTTCTCAGTAGGAGAAAAAAATTGTTTTTTTTTTATCTGGGCAAAAATATACTTGCCATGTGATATAAAATTTAATATTAACAATATTTTTAAAAGAATTCCATCCAAGGGAAGCTGGGTAGAATGCTGTAACAGCTTCATTTTATATTCTACATTGCAGCTTTGTATAAGAAACTAAGCCAACTGTCAATCAGATTACCTGTTAGAGATGAGAGATGTAGCCAATCACACAGTGTTGCAGACTGTCTCCATGGAATTATAGGTAGATCATTCAAAACTACAGGTTGAGATGCTCACGTAGAGATTTCAAGCTTGTAGACAAAATAATTTCAGAATTATGAGATTCACCAGTCCATGATACTGTTCTTCTGTGGCATGTAGTGAAAATCTACTGGGGAATATCCCTTGGAGACTGAGCATGACTTTGGAATGAATATAACTTTGCTTTCATCATAATTTTTTTATCCCTTTATTGTCAATTCTGAGTGCCCCCTTTGCCTTAATCTGCTGTCTGTACCAGCATTACAGCCAACACCAGCTGGTCACACCTGGGACATATGTAACAGCTGCAGAGCCCAAATGCCAGCTTTTCACATATCATTCAGCAGCGGCCGATTGAAGATTTCCTTTTGTCTGTGTTGATTCTTTTGACTAGCTGTGTGGTTTCTTCAGGTTGTCAGACTACCAGTGGCTGTCTGTGGAGTTTTGTCCATCTGGACATCATTTTCCAATGACTTCCTTCAGGAATTACCATTCTTTCATGTGGTCAAGATTAAAGCCTTTAAATTCTTTGTTAAAGAATGCTGCATAGTTTTATAACCCAATATTTGCTTGCTGTGGCTTTAAAGCTACATCTGAATAGTACAATACTTTGTCTCTTAATAATAAGTACAATCAGTTTTCTTCATAAAAATCAGAATTATATTTTTTCATAATATCAATACTGATAAATATTCCATGCATAACAGTTCTTGTTATGTATGGAATCCATAATCATTTTGATTTTTATTATGCCTTATGTCTAAACAGCATCCTAATCTACATTTTAGTTAATTACTACAGAAACATACATGTGGTCAGTTTTTCAGTGAATGTTGCCATGGGCCTGCAAACCTGTGCTTATTTTAAAAATGGTCCCAATATTGGTTGCTAGCAAAGTACCACTTAATTCACCTGGTGTGCCCAGTTGTCCATTGCCCACTGTTATCACAGGTGCTATGCAATATCCAGTCACCTTTGTGCCTGCTCCTTACCACCACCCTTTCTGTCCCCAGCATGCTTAAATTCTAGCACTCTTTCTGTTTCTGTCAATCTCAATGAAATTCTAACAAAAATGACCAGTGTTATTATATATAACTTCTGCACTAACATCTCCTTTATACCTTTATTTATCAAAAAATAAGAGAACAATTTTTTTATTGAGAGGAAAAGACCTCAGCACTGGAGGAAAAATGCCAAAGGCAGAATTCCATAGCCAATAAGTGCAATAAGTGCAATCATGAGTCTCTCTTTGTATTAGAGCTTCTTGTTTTATGGAACATGCTACTTTTTGTTGTTTTGTTTTATTGAAGCATGCTAGATATTTGAAGCCATCCATTTATGTACTGTTTCTCCCTTGAGTTTGCATCTCAACACATGGAACATTTCACCTATAGACACACATTAATTGCAAAAAATAATGCACATGTACCACACAATGTCTTCGTACACATTCTATAAAAGAACATTGTTCAGGTTGACTTAGGCCACAGACCTCACTTGAATGAGAAAAAAACAGAATCTTAAAGAATTTCTCCTGAAAGTGATAACTGTAATTATTTATTTATTTATTTATTTATTTATTTATTTAAAGGCTTTTCTATACCGGAGTTCATGTACTAGTACATACCACTTCGGTTTACACAGAACCGAGATTAGAAATTACATCAAACAATTGAACAATTAAACAATTACATCCAAAACAATAATAACAACACAGCAATTAGCATCTTCTAGGGGTATGAACAGGGTAAAGTTTAGTGATTTGTTTTTCAGAGGATAATTTCCCATTTTTGTCACAAAATATTATTTTGTTCGTTTTGGAAGTTTAGGCCCACAAATTTCCATTTTATGATCATAATATCAAAATGAATGTGTGTAACTTGAAGTTGCTTGCATAAAATCAAATTTTACAAACACTAACCACCAAAAATGAATTGAAGAATGTACATTTATAGTACCTTCCAATACTTTGATGACTTTCCAGGAAATCATCATTGATATTTAATTGGACAGTGTTGACAACTTTCCATCTTTAGAGGAGTTGTACAGATTCCAATGCATTATTTAAAATTAGGCTGGGTCAGCACAACTGCCTGGTTGATATAGGATTGTTTGTTGGTTGAGGGCTGGAAAGAAGTCTCCTCTGAAACTAAAACTTTAAGATTGCACTTTGAGCAGGCAAGGGTTGCCCAGGAAATGTCCAACCTTACTTCTAAGATGCTTCCAAACACTGCCAGTCCTCACAGATAAGAGAGTCCTCTACAGCAATACACACTTAGCTGTAGGGGCTCCTCCTTTAACCCCCAAATCCTCTGTATAAGAAGTTTCAAATGTTAGTATATCTATCTGCTACTTTCTAACATACCAGAAAGAATAGAAGCACCCATAAAATATTCAATAAGGAAAAGATATTTCACAGATCAATATATAGATTAAATTATAAGGTTGGACTAACTATAGAAAGCTTTGATTACAGTTTTAAATAATTCATGCTTACAAATAATTCTAAAGTACTTTTCAGTTAATTGCTTGTGAAATTATGTAGCAGTATTATAAAGTAATCGATATTCAGTTACTTACTCCTTCATTGTCAGTGCAAGGACCAATCCCCTTTCAAAGGCTGTCCTTTTAGAATTCTTGAAAGGGGATTGGTCCTTTCACTAATGTGTCATTTGAAGGACCAATCAGAGATCGATGAGGGAGTAGCCCTGCTGGGAAGAATCTTTTCTGGCAGAGGCTCCCGGGAAGGGTGGGGGGCTGCCTTCTGTTCCATGGCATGTTATATTTTTTCTCTGGAAAAGCATAATGGGATAGGTAGCAGATGACTGTCTCTGGGCTAAGAGAGAGGGAAGGAGGGATGAAGGACCTGGGACCTGGGGTACCAGGCCATAGTTATAAGCAGTTGGGGAGGGAGGAAAAACTTACCAGGTCCACCCACAAGGCTGGCCTGCCATATCGGGGAATTGTTTTTTTTTATTATTATTTTTAGCACAGGTTGACATGCAAATAGCCCAAGGTTAAAAAAAGTGTGTTTTTTCAATTTAGCAAGCTTTTTTATTTGTGTGGTCTACTTACATATTAAATCTTCGCCCAATTTTATAACATGTGCACGCAGCTGCGTGCATGTTATAAAATCCGGGGTCAGTGCATGCAAGGAGGTGCATACTTGTGCACCTTGCATGTGCCGAGCCCAAGGGGAGCCCCGATGGCTTTCCCCATTCCCTCCAAGGCCTTGGAGGGAACTTTTTTTGCGATTCCCCCCCACCTTCCCCTCCCTTATCTAGCCCACCCCCCAGCCCTAACTAAATCCTCCTCTTACCTTTTGTTTCCGAAGTTACGCCATCCCCCGGCATAGGCCGCTGTGCCAGAGGATTCAGGACCACCCCCGGACCGTCCACAAACCTCTGCCATGCCCACGGACCACCCCCTGACCCCCGAACCCACCCCCGGACTGCCACTACGCCCCTAGACCCACTCCCTTCCTGCCCCTTTTCGAAGCTCTGGGACATATGCGCATCCCGGGGCTTGCGCGTGCCGCCAAGCCTATGCAAGAAAGGCTTGGCACACGCAGGGGCAGCTTTTCAGGGGTTACGCATGTATCTTACGTGCGTAACCCTTTGAAAATCTACCCCTTTACTGACAACCACAGACTTCAAACTGTTTTGCAAACACTGACATTCTCAAACCTTGACTACTGCAATTCCTTGCTCCTTGATCTTCCAGCATGTCACATTAAACCACTACAAGTTCTGCTAAATTCAGCAGCAAGACTATTAACCAGTGCCAGAAATTACAATCACATCATTCCTACTTCGAGGGCACGATACTGGCTACCAATACAATTTAGAATACAATATAAAGCATTAACAATCATGTTCAATAACATGAACATAAATAACAATGATCTGCTTGGAATATCACTTAAACAACATAAACTTCAATGAACACTGAGATCACAAAAAAAAAGGTCTCTTCTCTATACCAATATTACAAACCTCCCACTTGTCACAAATAAGAGAAAGAACGCAATCCATAGAGGGTTCTGAACTGTGGAACTCTATACCAGATGAATTAAGAACTACAATAGACAGAAAGATATTCAAACAAGATCTGAAAACTTGGCTGTTCCAAAACTCGTATAATACTACATAATTTGTTCCACTACATAATCACTTACCAAAATAAATGTCTAGCATCTCAAACCCTTGTTATTTATATAACAAACCTTAAAAAAGAGTTATGAAACAGATGATATATAAAGACTTTACTATCCTCTACATTTATCACCCAAGTACCATACCTCAACAAGCATTCAATACGAGTTGCTCCTCTCTGTCTGGTTACTAATGACTGTGAATGTTATTACTGTTAACAGTGATTTCTAATTTGTGAATGTTGATGCTGTAAACTGTAGTGATCTAGTGATTTTCACTTGGAATGACGGTACTTAAAACCTCTAAATAAATAAATAAATAAATAAATAAATAAGTAAATGTAAAATAAAAACTGTGCTAAAATCTAACTCCGATTATAGCCTGTGTTTATCACATCAGCACTAACCTGTGGGGGAACTTTTTCTGTTGTCCCTACCATCTTCTTTCCTCCTATTCTGAAGTGAACAGCAGCAGTGGGAGAGGTAAAAGGGGAAGTGAAGATGGAGTGAACAGAGTAAGCAGTCAGAATGTTTGATCTCTCAATGATCTCTTAAGTCCTTATCTAACCAAAGAGGATTTTGATATAATTCCTGGATGGAGTAATGTCCCTAAAGACAATTTTCAAACTTATGCAAAAGTTCTTATACCCGCATTTGTGGCCAATCATACACCATTTGCAAAGACTTGGAAGCATTTTAGAAGTCTGCAACTGCTGGTGTCCTACAGCTAGTAGACAGGGGATTAATTTCAGTTCATAGAATCCTTGATGACTGAAACTAATGCTGACTAATGCTGACTTTTAAACTAGAACAAGGGGGAAAGCCGACAGTCACTCAGCAGTGCATGGTTCGGAGAAATGTACCTTTGAAGGATACTAATGAAACAGGAGAGTTAGGGCATCCCAACAGAGAGGTTCCATTAAAAGCAAACATAGTCCATATGCCTATATGTAAAAAATCACCAAAGCTAATGATTTCTGAATTAACCCAAACAACTGAAAAGCAGGTTGTTAAAATAAACAAAAAACACACTTTGAAATGTCTGTATGCCAATGCCAGAAGTCTAAGAAGTAAGATGGGAGAGTTAGAGTGTATAGCAGCAAATGATGAGATTGACATAATTGGCATCACAGAAACTTGGTGGAAGGAGGATAACCAATGGGACAGTGCTATATCAGGGTACAAATTATATCGCAATGATAGGGAGGATCAACTTGGCGGGGGTGTGGCACTTTATGTCCGGAAGGGTATAGAGTCCAACAAGATAAAGATCATACAAGAGACTAAATGCTCAGTAGAATCTATATGGATAGAAATCCCATGTGTGTTGGGTAAGAGTATAGTGATAGGAGTATACTACCATCCACCTGGACAAAATGGTCAGACAGATGATGAAATGCTAAGAGAAATCAGGGAAGCAAACCAATTTGGTAGTGCAATAATAATAGATTTCAATTACCCCAATATTGACTGGGTAAATGTAACATCAGGACTTGCTAGCGATATAAAGTTCCTGGATGTAATAAATGATTGCTTCATGGAGCAATTGGTTCAGGAACCAACAAGAGAGGGAGCTATTTTAGATTTAATTCTTAGTGGAACGCAGGATTTGGTGAGAGAGGTAATGGTGGTGGGGCCACATGGCAATGGTGATCATAATATGATCAAAATTAAACTAATAACTGGAAGGGGGACAATAAGTAAATCTGCAGCTCTAACACTAAACTTTCAAAAGGGAAACTTTGATAAAATGAGGAAAATAGAAAAAAACTGAAAGGTGCAGCTGCAAAGGTTAAAAGTGTTCAACAGGCTTGGACATTGTTTAAAAATACAATCCTAGAGGCACACTCCATATGTATTCCACGCATTAAGAAAGGTGGAAGGAAGGCAAAACGATTTCCATCATGGTTAAAAGGTGAGGTGAAAGAGGCTATTTTAGCCAAAACATCATCTTTCAAAAATTGGAAGAAGGATCCATCTGAAGAAAATAGGATAAAACTTAAGCATTGTCAAGTTAAGTGTAAAACATTGATAAGACAGGCGAAGAGAGAATTTGAAATTAAGTTGGCCATAGAGGCAAAAACTTATAATAAAAACTTTTTAAAATATATTTAAACAAGAAACCTGTGAGGGAGTCGGTTGCACCATTAGATGACCGAGGGGTTAAAGGGGCTCTTAGAGAAGATAAGGCCATTGCAGAAAGACTAAATAAATTCTTTGCTTCCGTGTTTACTAATGAGGATGTTGGGGAGATACCAGTTCCGGAGATGGTTTTCAGGGGTGATGAGTCAGACGAACTGAATGAAATCACTGTAAACCTGGAAGATGTAGTAGGCCAGATTGACAAACTAAAGAGTAGAAAATCACCTGGACCGGTTGGTATGTATCCTAGGGTACTAAAGGAACTAAAAAATGAAATTTCTATTAGTTAAAATTTGTAACCTATCATTAAAATCATCCATTGTACCTGAAGACTGGAGGGTGGCCAGTGTAACCCCATTATTTAAAAAAGGCTCCAAGGGCAATCCGGGTAACTATAGACCAGTGAGCCTAACTTCAGTGCCAGGAAAAATAGTGGAAACTATTCTCAAGATCAAAATCGTAGAGCATATAGAAAGACATGATTTAATGGAACACAGTCTACATGGATTTACCCAAGGGAAGTCTTGCCTAACAAATCTGCTTCATTTTTTTGAAGGGGTTAATAAACATGTGGATAAAGATGAACCAGTAGATGTAGTGTATTTGGATTTTCAGAAGGCGTTTGACAAAGTCCCTCATGAGAGGCTTCTACGAAAACTAAAAAGTCATGGGATAGAAGGCGATGTCCTTTCGTGGATTTCAAAATGGTTAAAAGACAGGAAACAGAGAGTAGGACTAAATGGTCAATTTTCTCAGTGGAAAAGGGTAAACAGTGGAGTGCCTCAGGGATCTGTACTTGGACCGGTGCTTTTCAATATATACATAAATGATCTGGAAAGGAATACGACGAGTGAGGTTATCAAATTTGCGGATGATACAAAATTATTCAGAGTAGTTAAATCACAAGCAGATTGTGATACATTACAGGAGGACCTTGCAAGACTGGAAGATTGGGCATCCAAATAGCAGATGAAATTTAATGTGGACAAGTGCAAAGTGTTGCATATAGGGAAAAATAGCCCTTGCTGTAGTTACATGATGTTAGGTTTCATATTAGGAGCTACCATCCAGGAAAAAGATCTAGGCCTCATAGTGGATAATACTTTAAAATCGTCGGCTCAGTGTGCTGCAGCAGTCAAAAAAGCAAACAGAATGTTAGGAATTATTAGGAAGGGAATAGTTAATAAAACGGAAAATGTCATAATGCCTCTGTATCACTCCATGGTGAGACCACACCTTGAATAATGTGTACAATTCTGGTCGACACATCTCAAAAAAGATATAGTTGCGATGGAGAAGGTACAGAGAAGGGCAACCAAAATCATAAAGGGGATGGAACAGCTCCCCTATGAGGAAAGGCTGAAGAGGTTAGGGCTGTTCAGCTTGGAGAAGAGACGGCTGAGGGGGGATATGATAGAGGTATTTAAGATCATGAGATGTCTTGAACGAGTAGATGTGACTCGGTTATTTACACTTTCGAATAATAGAAGGACTAGGGGCATTCCATAAAGTTAGCAAGTAGCACATTTAAGACTAATGGGAGAAAATTCTTTTTCACTCAACACACAATAAAGCTCTGGAATTTGTTGCCAGAGGATGTGGTTAGTGCAGTTAGTGTAGCTGGGTTCAAAAAAGGTTTGGATAAGTTCTTGGAGGAGAAGTCCATTAACGGCTATTAATCCAGTTTACTTAGGGAATAGCCACTGCTATTAATTGCATCAGTAGCATGAGATCTTCTTAGTGTTTGGATAATTGCCAGGTTCTTGTAGCCTGGTTTGACCTCTGTTGGAAACAGGATGCTGGGCTTGATGGACCCTTGGTCTGACCCAGCGTGGCAATTTCTTATGTTCTTATGTCCAAAGTTTCAGCTTGTGCTAATTCAACCCCTTTTTGGATTTGGTACCATGTATCCAATACACGTGCATGTATCTTTCTATGCAATTCACAGCAGGACAAATGGCTGATGTTGAGGGCATTTTTAGCATACAGAAGTTCTTATACTTGAAAAGATGACAAGGACATTCTCAAAAAAATATAAAATGGATGGCTGCATTATTTCAATTCAAAACAAAAGTGACAGTTCACAGTTAAAAGTTTATAACATATGTCTTAACTTTAATAAAATGTTGATTTTTGTGAGGGGGAGCGTGACGTCACGCTACGGGATGGCAGCTTGATTCCTGGGCTCCTGTCGTTCCCCCGCTACATCCACAAAAATCTGCGCTCCCCTTCACCATCCGGCTCTCAATCTGCTCTGAGCACTAGCTGACCAGCATCAGGATGACCAGTAAGAAAAAAACTACAGACCTGCAGCGCTTTTCGTACCAGAAAGAGGGTGCCAAGGAAATCTGCCTCTCTGCTGATGGGGACGAAGGCGGGCAAAATGGCGGCGATGCGAGTGCTGAGCCTCCCGAGCTCTCTCTGACCGCCTCAGACGTACCAGATACCACACTTTCTGAACACCCGACCCGTGCTGAATTCCGGGAATGGTTTGCTGGGATCCGCGCTGATTTAAAAGCGTATCGCCAGGAGCTTTTGACCCGGGTGGAGGAGGTGAGGGAGGATCTTACAGTTTTGGGCCACAGGGTGGGAGACATTGATGTACGCGTCGAGGGTCAACATGAACAGATTCAAGCCAACAAACGTGCCTGCGATTCGCTCCGTACCGAGAATGCACAGCTAAATGCCAAACTTGCCGACTTGGAAAATAGGGCGCGACGGAGCAATCTGCGTTTTAGAGGTTTCCCGGAGGCAACAGGGCCTGAAGATTGCCACGCGCTGATCCGAAATTTTTGTCTCCATGTGCTCAGTGAGTCGGATCCACAGGCGGCTTCTACTATTCCGGACATTCAATTTGATCGTGCACATAGGGCGTTGCGTGCCCCCCAGCCTAATCGCCCGAGAGATATCATTGTCTGCTTCACCTCCTTCACCATTAAGGAACGGGTTGCGGCGGCGGCCCGAGCACGCAATGAATGGGACTGGGAAAATCACAAAATTGCTATCTTTCCTGACCTGTCCCAGGCCACCTTACAAAGCAGGCAGACTTTCAGGGAAGCGACTGTGTTTTTACGCAGTAAATCGGTGCGTTATCGCTGGATGCATCCGTTTGGCCTCTCATTTATGCATGAGGGTATTACCCATAAATGTCTAACGCCGGAGGAGGCCCTGCCCAGTCTAACCACTCTGGGATACGTTGCACCGCCATCTTCACGAGGCAACGCTGGTCTTCCCTCGGCTCATCCGCCCCCACCGACATGGCAGCGGGTGGGGAAACGGAGCAGCCGGCTTCGGAGACAAACAGGGAACCCTGCTCGGGACCCGACCTGATCCTTGCGTTCATATTCGATGCAAGGAGGCAAAATTTACGTGACCGGATGGTCTTATTCATGTTTTTCTAAGTGATTATCTGAACTGAATTTGTGTGGAGTGCGGATATAATGTCTATAGTTAATACCTATATTTACAGTTGTGGATTGGGGGGGGGGGGCACGGGGGGGCTGCGTTCCCCGAACAAGTGACGCCACTCACTCCCCCACTTTGGGATGGGAGATAGTCTGCTTGGAGGTTTTGGCAGACATTATGTTAGAGGATCTCAGGTTTGGTCAGATCCTCTGGGGGGACATGCCAATTTGTTTCTTTGTTGTTTCGATGCCCAATGCACCACTCCTCCATGCTGCATATTTTTTGCTAATGGTGGGAGGTCTCTCTTTTTTACCTACTTCTCTTGCTTTCACAGTCGACTATGGCTATTTCTCCTAGGATGATATTTAGATCCCTTGCGGTGCTGCCAGGATTTTCTAATACCATTGCTGGTATTATCTGTTTATGCTGGGGCACCCCTTCATCGTCTGAGTCCCAAGGACCACATTTCGGTCTATGAATGGCTATGCTTAAAGTTTTATCCTTAAACGTTAAGGGGCTCAACTCTCCACAAAAGCGTTCTCTCTTCTTTAGGGAGACTATGACCTCCAAGCCAGATATAATTTTTGTGCAAGAAACACATCTCACCCGCAGGCACGAAGCCTTGATGCGGTCGCGTAACTTTCCATATCAGTACTTCTCCGCAGCAAATAAGCATGCTAAGTATGCAGGAGTGGGCATCTTTTTTGCATCCCATATGGTGTTTGAGTGTCAGAAGGTCATTGCTGATCCACAGGGTCGGTATCTATTATTAGGGGTTAGGATGTATGATATTGTGTTCACATTCCTTACGGTATATGCCCCGAATACAGAACAGGCTGTGTTCTTCAAGCACCTGCAGCATATTCTCACTCAACACACCTCAGGCTACCTTATTATGGGAGGCGATTTTAATGTTACGCTATCCCCGTCCTTGGATACTTCTAAGGGTCTCACCCATACCGCACTGGTGCATACCAGGGCATTGAAAGACCTTTTGACGGAGCATAACCTGGTGGACTCATGGAGAGCCACTTTTCCACACTCCCGGTCTTATTCTTTTTACTCCAAGCCTCACGATTCTTACTCCCGTATTGATTACCTGATGGTGGACAAAAACCTTTTTCATCGGGTACGCAATCCTGAGGTGGGTATAGTAACTTGGTCCGACCATGCCCCTGTCTCTCTGCACATTAGCATACCAACCGGGGAGCATGGCCTTAAGCTCTGGCGTCTTAATGATTCCCTGCTCCAGGATCCATTATTTATAAAATCTACCACACAGGTTATTGGTGAATTTTTCACTAATAATGTGGGGTCTGTTACCTCCCCAGTCACAGTGTGGGATTGTTTCAAAACGTTCATCAGGGGGCATTTCATCTCCCACTCCTCTCATGTTAAAAGAAAGAAAGAGGCTGCGTGTTCCCGCCTCAGGGCTAGAATTGCGGCTCTTTCCGCGCAACATAGTACATCGCGCTCTGCCCATACCTTATCAGAGCTCACTAAAGCCAGGGCGGAACTGAATAGACTGGACCTGGACCATATTGCACATGCCCTCAATCTCACCAAGCAACAACATTTTGAGGGGGGTAATAAAGCGGGCAGGATATTAGCCCATCAATTAAAAAAACAATCCTTCCAAAACCATATCCTCAAAATCAAGAATGAGCACGGACAGATTGAAACTACAAATTCCGCTATTACCCAGCAGTTTCTTAAATTTTATCAAACCCTATATTCGGCTGAATCTCATATCCAGCCTGGGGATATTCTCCACTACTTACGGGCCCTTACTCTCCCTCGTCTTGACCAAAAGATGAGGGACAGCTTAAATGCGGAAATTACTACTCCAGAGATTCTAGCAGTCATAAAAACCCTCAAGGTGGGCAAAGCTCCAGGGCCTGATGGCCTAACAGCTAAGTTTTATAAGACATTTGGTCCTGTCCTGGTAACACACCTGCAAAACCACTTTAACTACTTAAGGGAAGGGGGTCACCTTAATCATGACTCTAACACCGCAGGCATTACCATCATAGCCAAGCCTGGCAGAGACCCAGCTCTTTGCGCTTCGTATCGGCCAATATCATTAATTAATCTAGATCTTAAGATTCTAGCTAAAATACTGGCGGATAGGATCAATTGTTTCATCATGCATATTATCCATCCTGATCAGGCTGGGTTCATCCCTGGCCGCATGGCAAGTGACAATGTGCGGAAAATCATTAACATCATTTGGGGGGCTTCTCAGCGCCAGGTTGATCATCTCCTCCTGGCCATAGACGCGGAGAAAGCCTTCGACATGGTCCACTGGCCTTTTTTATTTCACACATTGCGGGTAATGGAATTTGGTCCTTTTTTTTATAATTGGATTCAGGCTCTTTACCATAAACCGCTAGCAAGTTTAAAAATAAATGGCAGGTATACCACCTCATTTCCTGTGCAACGTGGTACGAGGCAGGGATGCCCCCTGTCACCCCTACTTTTTGCCATTTTCCTCGAACCACTGGCCATATCCATTAGGCAAAATAAGCAGATTCAGGGCTTTCCCTTACCTACATGTGAGCCCAAATTATCCTTGTTTGCAGACGATATTATTTTTACTATAAGCAACCCTACTATTTCTCTCCCGCTGATTGAAACTGAGTTGTCTAATTTCAGTGCCATTTCTGGTTTTAAAATAAACTGGGATAAATCTGAGATACTGAATATAACTTGTCCACCGGCTATGGTATGTACTTTGAAAGGTAAACACGCCTTTAAATGGGCTTCTTCTCGAATTAAATACCTTGGTGTCAATCTGAGTAATGACATAGCGGATCTTTTCCACCTCAACTATACTCCCCTGCTTAAGAAAATTGAGAGGGACTTGGACCAGTGGAGTTCGCTGCCACTCACCTGGCTTGGACGGCTAGCCTCCATCAAGATGAACTTATTACCTCGATTCCTTTATTTGTTTCAAACTTTGCCTATCAAAATTAATCGGATCACCCTACTCCGCTGGCAACGACAGCTGCTTCGCTTCCTGTGGCGTCGTCGACCACCACGCGTGGCCCAGAAAATCCTTTATCAATCTAAGACTGCGGGAGGTCTGGGGTTACCAAATCTGTTATGGTACTATGCCGCGGCCCAGCTTAGACCTGTTATTGACTGGCACTGCTCAGTCTCCACGAAGCCGTGGGTCTCCCTTGAACAGGACTGGATAGCACCTACACCTCTGGCTTCACTGCTCTGGCAACCTGATAAGACGTGGAGACCTAATCTGCAACTTACCCCTTGTACTAGGCACACTTATAATGTGTGGAAACAGTGGAGATGCCAACTGGTGGGAAAGTATGCATATTCCTCACTCACCCATCTATTTCATAATGTTACTTTTCCTGCAGGCCTTCCTACGAAAGCTTACGCTTCCTGGCGATCTGCGGGGATTACTAGTTTGCATCATGTTATGCATCAAGGCCAGCCTACTCCTTTCTCCATTCTGCAGGAGATCTACCAGCTTTCTTACAAGGAATTTCTTCCATACATGCAGATACGTCACTTTCTACTTCAGTCACAAGCTAAAGGACTGATCTCACCCTCACGCACCTTGTTCGAGGGATACTGCACCTCAGCCAAGGATATCGGGGGACTTATTTCTAAGATATATCAACAGCTAATGTCTCGCCCTTTTACCAAACATGCGCACATGATGGCCTGGGAGGCTGACCTTCAGAAATCCCTCAATGCTGAGGACTGGACTACCCTGTTCTCCAGGATCTCCAGGGGCAATGTCTCTACTCGAATCACTGAAGCCAACTACAAGATTTTATATCGGTGGCACTTAACACCTCTCAGACTTCATCGTTGCTACCCTGGGCTCGCTCCACATTGCTGGAGAAATTGCCGCCAAATCGGGACATTTATTCATATGTGGTGGGACTGTGAATTTCTCAAGCCTCTTTGGACCTATGTTTCCCAGCTGTTGTCAGACCTTCTTCAGACTCCCTGTCACCTTACCATGGAGCAGGCGCTTCTATTCTCGCCGGGAGACTCTTTGGCGGCTCCCGCTCAACAACTAGTATACCAAATCTGCACAGCAACAAGAATGGAGATTGCTTATCATTGGAAGAGGCCGAAACCACCCACTCCAAGCGAGCTGCTAAACCGCTTGGATGGGACTTGCACCCTTTATCGCCTCACGGCGCTGAAATATCATCGTCTCTCTAAATTCAATCATACCTGGGAGCCCTACATTACTTGGAGACCTCTCACCTTCACGACACCTGTATAACACTCTATACCATATTTCATTCTCTTACGAACTGCCTCATGGGCGTGGGTGGACGGGAGGGTGCATCGACGACCAGAAGTATATGGACTATGATTGGCATGGGGGGGGGAGGGGAATTGGGAATAATTGCCTCATAAGTGTTGCTTGTTTTCTTATGCTTATTATTAAGTACTTTCCACTTAGGCGTATGCCTTAGGTGGCTGTTTTACTTTATTTCATGCTGTACATTTAAGTTTGTTTCTAACAGCAATAAAAATTGTCAATTTAAAAAAAAAAAAATGTTGATTTTTGTACCTGGTATGTATTTTATTTCTATACAGTTTAAATATTGTTTAAAAACAAACAATATGAATGATTTTCAATAAAACATTTACAAGTGAATTTTCAAAGTGCCATGCATGTAAATAATGGGGGTTAAGCGCGTGGCCAGACCTTTCACACGCGCGCGCATTTTCATAAGCGCCTGGCCATGCATAAACCCCATTACACGCAGAAGTGTCGGGCACAAAGAAAGGGGTGGGCTGGGGGGCATGGTTTGGATGGGAAGGGGCAGGGGGCAGGCCGGGACATTGCCATTCAACGCTGCCCCGGGGAAGCGCGCACTGGCAGCCAGCCGAAGCATGATTACCTCTGCCCCAGAGGAGCAGCAAGTAATGAAACATAAAAAAAAAGTAAGTAGCGAGGAAGGGGTGAGGGGTCGGGGAGGAGAGGGGAAAGGGTGGGAAGGTTAGATAGGGGGATAGGGAAGTTAACTTCCAGTCCACTCCTTAATGGGACGGACTGGGAGGGAACTGGGAAGCCTTACTCCTGTCACTGCATGTGGGCTTTCAAAATTTCCCCCCTGCGCACGGAGGAGGTCATCCGCCTACATATGCGGCACAGATGTCCATGTGGATATCATATTTTATAAGGCGCGTGAGCCAACATGCATGTGTTATAAAGTAGCTGCATCCATGTGCACTCACCGGGAATTGCCCTCACAGGGATATGCACGACCGGGTCTTAAAATTGTCCTCTTTCTTTTTCTGAATAGTCAAATGTGTGAATTTTTATGCATAATTTTGCAAATTTGCCACATAATTGACACAGAATCTTGAAAAATCTGCCATAAGAAAGCTAGAGCTCTGGCTATTATCTGTTCTTGCTCTATTGAATACCTAAATGCAGATAGCCCTGATAACTATGGCCCCAGAAGCCCCAAAATTGGTTTTGTATATTTCTGCACAAACTATTTTCAAAAGCAAAAAGAAAAATTTTTAATAAACTGATATCGGCAGAAAGCAGTTAGAAAAATCCTCTTTTTATTAACCTTATCAGATCTGCATGCAAACTGATAAAAGAGGACCAAGGACCAAGATCTAAGATATTTGAGTGTGCATAGGAAATAAACACACAAAACTGAATTTTAAAAGCCTGATGCTCCATTCATTAAAGGATGCACGAATATGTCAGGCACTAGGGATGTGCAGAGGGACGCCATACATTGCATTCAGGATTCGGATTCGTTGGGGGGGGCAGATACGTTGCATTCCACAAGGGGGCTCCCCGATATGTTTATCTGTTAATTCCTATTCGTTTCCCTGCTAAAATTAAATTAACTACAACCCCCCACCCTCCTGACCCACCCAAGACTTAAAAAATTCCCTGGTGGTCCAGCGGGGGGTCCGTAGAGCCATCCCCTGCACTCACACCCTCGCTGCCGGTTTCAAAATGGCGCTGATAGCCTTTGACCTACTATGTCACAGGGGCTACCGGTGCCATTAGTCAGCCCCTGTCACATGGCCATCGGCACCATCTTGTGCTTCTACCATGTGACAGGGGCTGACCAATGGCACCAGTAGCCCCTGTGACATAGTAAGGGCAAAAGCTATCGGCGCCATTTTGATTACTGGCAGCCGATGGCCATTGGGCAGCCCCTGTCACATGGTAGGATCACAAGATGGCTCCCGGACCCCCCGCTGGACCAACAGGGAGTTTTGGTAAGTCTTGGGGAGGGTCAGGAGGGTGGGGAGGGTTGTTTAAATTGGGTCCTTTAGGCGGCCAAATAATTCGGCGGATTTGGTGTATTCGTGGGGAATCGCGATACGTTTCACTTCCCCACAAATACAACGAATTGGGCTCTATACGTTGCGGATGAGAAATACGTTAGAAACGAATGCACACCCCTATCAGGCACGCGCGCGCTGCATGGATTTTAAAAGCTGGTGAGATATGCTTGCATCTCCCAGAGCATGCACATCTCGGACATTTTCCAAAAGGTGTGGGTTATGGGCATTTTGGGGCATGAACCTGAGCTTTGCGCATATATAATCCTGCGTGCAATGACGCCCCCTGCCGTGTAACTTTACTTCTGCTATGGATGAAGTGTAAGAAAAAAATAAAGAAAACTAGTCAGATCTGCAGGTTTTTAAGGGTTGGGGCTATCTGGGATGAGTGAAGGGTATCAAACTAGGGGAGTTTGGAGGTCATCTCTCTTCTGGGCAAACTGGGAATAAACTAATAAAATTGGAAATAATGGTGCATGCCCCTGTTAAAATGCGGTACAAGTGGCATTTTCATGCACATGAGCTCGCCCACTTAAAATTTGGCACACATGCGTATGGCCAGGCTATTTTATAACATGCGCACGTATGCACTCGTATGTTATAAAATGACCATGTCCCTGGGTGCAGGCCAATGTATGTGCACAAATGTGTGAACGCATGCCGGTTTCTAAGTTACCATCTTTATATATATGATCAAAAGATATTGATAACAAATCTTTAAAAAATCAGCATTCATTTATTTCAGTATTCATTATTTCAATATAATTATTCCTGTAATTTATAATAGGGATGTGTATTTGTTTTTCATGAATTAAACACATTCCACAAAATGTCTAATACGTCCTGGTTCAGGAGAACCAAAAAATGAATGCAATTTTTCCGAAATTTTGGAAAAATTTGTTTTTCGGGTTAGTGCGTGCTAACCTTAAAATGTAAGTGCACGCTAACCCAAAAATCAGCATCCCCAAGGAAAAAAAAGCCTGAATCACAGGAAAAACAAAATTTCCTGCAGCGGGCCCAAAACAAAGCCCAAAACGAAGTGCAGTATCGCTGCACATCTCTACTATATTCCTGTAATTAATACCTATGCATAAACTTACAACTGGCCTTTGTGAACTAATGGTCCCATTTTGCTATATCCAGCTCTCTTATTTCTATTTAAAGTAATACTTTAACCTGTAATGATTATTTATGTATTAAACCTAGCATGTACTAGCTATACATCGTTTTTTCTTCGCTTACCTTTTGCTGTTACAGCCATCTTTCCTAACGCTATAGCGCAGTCTCAGATCTTATGGCAGCTATCAGCCTCACCTAAAAGTTCCAAGCTGGATTTCCTGAAATGTACCACACTACTACGGGTGTGCAGCCACAAACATTTTGTTTTCTTTTTCATTTTTGGAGTTTTTTTTTTATCCAAGTATCATTTTGCTTAATGTTTATTTCATTTTGGTTCCTTTATCAAAATACTAACTCCTCATGCTCTCTTTCTCAATCTCTCTAGTATGAGGGCCCTGATAGCTTGGCTGGCTCTCCAGCAGCTTAAAATGGTCCCCCCAGTGGTTATATGTAGGAAATACAGCAATTCTGGCACTTATCACAAAGGGGCAGATTTTAAAATGTACGCACGCGGCCTACATCAGCGCGCACAAATGTATGCCCAATTTAATAACATGCATGCATAGCCTCGCACATGCGCGCCAAGCCCTCAGGGAGACCAGCTGGCTTTCCCCGTTCCCTTTCCCCTAGCCCAAAAAAAAAAAAACCCTCGTACCTTTATTTCACAAGTTATGCCTGCCAGAGGCAGGCGTAACTAGTGCACGTCGGCTGACTGCCGGTGCGCGAACCCCCGGGCCAGCGGCCTTGCAGAGGCCTCTGGCCATGCCCCCGCCCCAGACTGCCCCACCCCTGTCCTGCCCCCGGACCACCCATTTTTTCAAGCCCCGGGATTCTCATGCACCCCAGGGCTTTACGCGTGCCACCGGGCCTTTTGAAAATAGGCCGGCACACGTAGGGCCTTTAAAATCTGCCCCAAGGTGTGAAAAAGTTATCGCAGTTTGCGCTAATACTAATGCGATGCGCTAAGATAGCGCACTTTGCGATAAACTGCCTATTACCATAAAACACGCCCCTTTTCCTATCGCATGCGATATTTAGCTCATTTTGATAAATCCAGGCCATTGTTTTAAGTACTGAGTGAAAATCTTCATAATTAAGTAGAGGTTTCAGACTCTTTAAAATAAGTAATTTTTTATAGCCATCTCTAATTTTGTGACTGATATGCTTCTTCATATTAAGATCACCATCAATTATTATACTCAGATCATGTGCATAGTTGGTCAATTCTGTTTGCATATATTCTGTTAATAAATAAATAGGTGCTTTTGATAATAATTTTCTGTTTAACAGTATAATTTCTGTTTTTTGATTGCTTAAAACCAGTTTCATATGAATCAATAATTGCTGTATTGCTGATATTTAAGCCTCTACCAGCTTCAAAGTATGTTAAGAACATAAGAACATAAGAAATTGCCATGCTGGGTCAAACCAAGGGTCCATCAAGCCCAGCATCCTGTTTCCAACAGAGGCCAAACCAGGCCACAAGAACCTGGCAATTACCCAAACACTAAGAAGATCCCATGCTACTGATGCAATTAATAGCAGTGGCTATTCCCTAAGTAAAAGTACCGGCTATTCCCTAAGTAAAAGTACCGGTCCAAGTACAGATCCAGAGGCACTCCACTGATTACCCTTTTCCTATAGAATTTTGAATCGGAACTAAAAATTGCACATCATCTGTGTATTGTAGTAGTTAATGCCTAGTCCTGATAGTAACTTGCATAGTGGTAGCACATAAACGTTAAAAAGGGTCGCTGATAAGGATGACCATGTGGTACCCCTGAGTCCATGTCAATTTTTTCTGAAGTGAGCCATTGAAGGGTATTACCACTGAGTCCTATTTGAGATAACCTATGGATTATAATGTGTTATGCTTGCCGGCAATGGAGCCCTATAGCCGTCTTCGCTTACCTGATGCCACACCGCCATGATGGAAACAGGCCCTGGCTCCCTGGTAGCAGCAGGGAGCAGCTGCCGACACAACCCATTATCTTTGTGGCCCTGAGTACCACTGTTGCTCCTATGTAGCTCGGGGTGCTGCCGATGCCATCACTGCCTTCTTCACAACTGGGAATGCCGTCGACTTCCTGCTCCAGCACCTGATCTCCTAGGCACACATGCATGCCTCTCTTCTAAATTTAAAAGGCCCACGGCAGGAAATATCCAGCAGCCCTTACTGATGATATCATCTACACAGGACTATATAAGACTGGATCCTGCCTCCAGCCTTTGCCTTAGCAATAGGTATCCTGGCTTCTGAGTAGTTAATTGCTGTCCTGATTTCCTGAGTTCCTTCCTGCCACCCGTGTTCCTCGCCTTCCTTCTTCTTTCCACAGACTGATCTTGTCTTTGACTTCAGACTGGACCTTGATCACAAGCTATGCCACCTGCCTTGACCTTTTCCTGGACCCTTGGCCATGAGCTACACCGCCTGCCTTGACTCTTGTCTGGACTTTGACCATGAGCTACGCTGCCTGCCTTGACCATTGCATGACTCCCAACCTTGCGCTTGCTCTTCGATCCAGACCTTGGCCTAAGCATGGCTTCATTTCTTCACTAGGACTTCCATGACCGCAGAGGTCCCATCTAAGTCCAGCCAGCCCCAGCACCCGAGGGCTCAACCTGAGGGGAACGTGGTGAAGCTCCAGCGGGGTCTCTGCTCCTCTCCAGCCTCGTCTACCAATGGTGGGGACCAGTGGGGCTCCTCCCCACACGTAGCGCCAACTCCCCCTCAGTCCAAGGGTCCACCAGCATAACATAATGATGTGATCCATGGTGTCAAATGTGGAGACAGATCAAGTAAGATTAGTAAATATGATTGGCCTGCATCTAAACCTCTCAAGACAGAATCTGTTAGTGTTAATAATAAAGATTCAGTATTAAAATTCTTTCTAAAACCAAATTGGGATGGGAAAAGAATTTTGTTCAATTCAAGATGCTCAACTAATTGTGCTTGTACTACTTTCTTGATTATTTTTGCTATTAATGGTAAGTTTGAAACTGGTCTAAAATTATTTTAAAACATTAGTATCAGTATCTTTATTTTTTAGGCTTGGTCTAATTAATGCACATTTTAAAGGCAATGACATCCTCTCCCTCTGAAAGTGATAAATTTACTATATTGGAAATGCAAGTAGAGATTATATTCGTAATTGTCTTTAATGCTTTAATAGGGATTATATCAATGGATGGTTTGCTGGATTCATTTTTTGATTCAATTTCTAAGGTGGATGTATTCTCAAAAATTGTCCAGCAGGTTGTATGAGGCTTTGGGATGAGGTTGACTCAGGAGTAATCTAAGGAAATATTTAATGATAGAAAAGTGATGGCTGCATAGAATACCCTCCCTATGGAGGCAGTAGAGATGAGGACCCTATCGAAACTCAAAGAAATATTGACAAGCACAGAGGATCTCTGAGGGAGAGAAAGGGGCCATAAAGCTGAGCAGGAGATGTTGCTTGGAAGACAGAAGGGGCGATATGGTTTTTATCTACTCTCATGTTTAATGTTTCTATGGTTTACTTTGTAATGATGATATTTATAATAATTTTGAAAAAATGCCATTTTGCCCCCACCTCTTCAGAGGTAGGCTGACTGAGGGGTAACAGTCCGTAGGGAGCTGCAATCTGATGGTGATGTTGGTGGGGTGGGGGAGGTATTATAACAGCCCCTCAGGTAGCCTTGCCCTAAGGGAGGGGTGTGCAAGGAAAACCAGCCTTTATTATTATCATTATTCAGATTGACTTTCTAAAGCTCTCCATGATGTAAAAGTGCATTCAGAGCATTCCATTGCCTTTGAGTATTACACTCCAGCCAGATATCCAGTCAACCATGGACTGACAGTGAATCACTTTATGACTGTTAAGATTAAAAATTCATGTGAGTTACAACTTTTAATCTTTCATTGAGCTGAGCCTTTTAGTTTTTCTAAAACTTTTAACTAACTCAGATTCTCTCTATTTATGTAATGGATTAGGATCACATATTTTAAGGCAATTGATTGAAGGAAATGTTCACTCTCTGTCAGAATAAAGCTTTCACTAAAATTATAACCTTTCAAATAAAACCCCAGAAGAACTTTGGTGGAATCAAAGAACACGGTGAAGGTGCTTGCTATAGAAAGTTAAGTTGTAGCTGATTGCCATAAGTGATGCTTATCCCATGAGTGAAATTAAAAATCTACAAATAAAAAAAAAATGCAAAATGCTTGAAATATATTTTTATTTTCTAACTTTCTTTTCTTTTTTATAATGTATGCTTATTTTTCATTTCCTTTTAGGTCATCTTAATCGATTTAAATTAATATCCAAAAGAACAAACACTTATTAAAGGATGCAGACTTTTATGTTGATAAATGTTGTTTTGATTACTTCTTGTGCATTGATGGATGCTTGTTGAGTTAGAGATTCACATTAGGTGAAAAGTGATGACAAATGAATTAATCTGATTCCTGGTGGCATACCATAGGTTTCAGCATGACGGACTGACAATTAAAGACAAATACAATTGATTAATGAGGTCCAGAAATGATCCAGATATTGTGACTCTGGTTCACAGTTTTGATATGGGCTGTTGAAGAGAAACAAGGATGATTCTGAACTGGTATTCCCTTGTGGGGGGTGAGGACAAGAGGGAGCAGCACAGTTTTCAATTGCTCACTTTGCTGCCAGGCATGAGCGCATATCTGTGGCTAATTTTCAAAGGGAAAATTGTAGGTTGACGGTCGGTTCCTTGTACATTTAACCACAAAGTATGCATGTACAAATGGCAAGAATATTTTATACTTGCTATTTCTGTGGTCTACCAATTGAGGGGCAGGGAGGAAACAATGGGGGTAATTTTCAAAAGGAGTTACATGCGTAAATGTAGCTACTATTGTAGCAATTTTCAAAAGCCATTTACTCAAGTAAAGTGCACTTATGTGAGTAAATCCTATAGACAAGTCAATGGCATATATTGTAGCAATTTTCAAAAACCCACTTACTCAAGTAAAGTGAATTTACTCCAGTAAACCTGGTTTTTACTCGAGTAAATGCTTTTTAAAATCAGGCCCAATGAGTATACATTTAAAAATGTAATGTACAGTTTTCCTCCCCCCAAGCTAAACGCACTCACCAAGAATACCTGTCTTTAAACCTGGAAAAGTACACGTGCTGTGCAAGCCCACACATACGTTTTTTTAAAAACTCTTTATTTATAACTTTTAATGGGAAACAAAAAAAAAAAAAAGATAGTACTTACAAAAGCAATGCCTTCTTGGTACATTCACATAATATTTCATAACAAATTAAACAAAAATAAATGTACAGCATTCCTAACCATAAGACATAATGGAACACAAGCAACATTCCACACCTACATAAGCCCACACATACTTTTAACTGATCTGGGGGAGACAGTTTTCAAGCAAGGAGATCTACCTGGGTAAATACCCATTTACTGGGGAAATCCCTTTCATTCTTGTCATCCTGGTGTGTGAGTGCTGTAACACTGGAGACAAAAATTCTAAGGTTATTGGGAGAACTTCTTAAATAAGCACACTTCCTAATAAGAAACCTTGAAGTAAAAAACATAAGACATGCCATGATATTGTCAAAGTAAGGTCCATCGAGCCTAGCATCCTGTCTCCAGCAGTGGCCAGTCCAGGGTGCAAGTAGTAACTTCTACTGAAAATCCAAGTCAAGAAAATATCTTGAAACTAGCAAATGGCTTACATGAAAATATAAATTAGTAAAAGATTACTTTGATATAAAACATTGGATTTTGACCTGAGCATGATTAGCATAATTTATAGAATCAGACAAAAATCTGAGCTAGGGCAGACTAATCCATATTGGAGCCTGGATTGCCCCTTCCAGAAGAGGTGCTGGAGTCAAAAGTAACAAAAGTAACAAAATTAAAAAAAAACCAAAAAACAGTGAGGTAGAGGTGTGCAGACCACAATTTTTGTTTTGGGAGGGGGGGAGGTTGCATTTCAGTTCATGTAATCAAGTTGACTTAAAGGTAGATTTTAAGAACCACGCATAGGCATTAATGTGCATGCATGTGCCAGCACATACACATGGACATGCCGATTTTATAACATGCACGCGTTTGTGTGCGCATGCTATAAAATCAGCTAGCCGCGCCTACATGCATGCATGATTGTATGTCGTTGTGTGTCTGTGCGCCTGTCTTGAAGGGTGTAAGGGGGGGAATTTTAGTAAGTACTCACGATGACGCAATAGGCCTATTACTTTCAAAACAAAAGGAAAGGAAAGCCAACAAAATCGTTTTTTCATTTCATTTTCAAAATGTTACAAATGAAGCAAAATAGGAAATGTTGCTGACATTTCCAGTTTCATTTGAAACTAATGCACATCTCTACTGGAGACAAAGGATGGCAGTGAAGCACACGGTAACCTACATGGAGTGATATGACTGCTTTGGGCTACCAGGAGTGTACTGGGGTAAAGCCACAGAGAACAACAGATGCAACCCTAAACAGCACTGGGCAGACTGGATGAACCAGTTTAGTCTTCATCAGTTGTCACTTACTATGTTTCTATAAAGCATACACAAGAGCATATGAGAGCTGCTTAGCGCTAGCAGAAAGGATGAATAGGAATAATGTGGGCAACTGTGACTGGCACTCCTCTCACATCCAGTCTTTTTTTTAACAATTTAAAGCAGTGCAGTTGATAGAGATCTGCCCATTTCTACCAAAAATGATGGATAAGGAATCCAGACTAATATAAAGATGTAGAAACAAGAATCCTTAATACACAGGATTCATAACCCCAGGAGGAAGAGAAGTGAAGCTAAAATAGTTAACCCAATTAAGATGCACCCTACTAACTACCATCCCTGACAGAAATCTAGCCTTGAAGAGCATGGATCACATGACTTCAGGGTGTGTGGTACAGCATGCAACCATGAATTTCTACAGAAACTTACCAAAGGGAGATTATTGCTATTGTAGCCAGGCATCAGAACTTGTTTTAAGCACTCCAAGAATCATTATGGTTTCAGTTGGTTTTGCAGGCACAATAAACCAATCAAGTGACACAACAGGCATTTCATTTTGGTTTATAACATTTACTTAAGGCCAACTGGGAAATGGCATTTTTAAAATTAACTTTTGTGATTGTTTTGCGATTGGGTTGCATGAACCAGAGTTATGCTGAAAGATCCTAGGGCATACCATTTTTCCTAAAGTCCTGTGTGAGCACTGACAAATTTGCATTTTTAGCGTAGTTTGTTAATCGTAGTAGACTAATGAGGTCAGGTACAATTCTATGGCATAATCATAGAAACATACCGTGCAACAGATTGACTGAAAGTTTTGCCACACTGGTATGTATTTTCATCAAATTAGTTTAATTATCTTCTTTTTTTTATTTGACCTATTTGAACAGGATCCAGAGCTGGTGCGGAACATCTGCCGCTGGGTTAGACAAGCTGTTAAAATTCCATTCTTTGCCAAGCTGACCCCAAATGTCACAGATGTTGTTCAAATTGCAGTGGCTGCCAAAGAAGGTAAAATATGAGGCATGCATTGTGCCGAGCCATTCTGAAGTTTTGCACTTAAGGCAATAACACAAAATAAATAAATAAATAGGACACGGTAGACTGTTAATTAGTGCAGTACCAATAATCTGAGCACAATTGCAAATTCTGTGTGCAGATGGAATGTATTTCATGTTGTATATGGTATAACAATTGAGGGTTAAAAGAATGTCCTTCAATCAAGCAAACAAAGACAAATATATCACAATTTTGTTTATATTCTGTTTTATTTAATAGGGGCTATAATCAAACTGGATAAATTGGCGCTTAAACCCTTGGTACTTTATACCTTTGGTATTTGCACCAAAAATCAAAGCAAAACTATGCAGGTAGTTCTGCTTTATTGTCCCTAGAAAAGTAATTTCAGATGTTTGCACCTGTTTTTTTTCAGTGGATACATTTTCAAAACAAAACAACTTGCACAGATTTAAAATTCCAAAACTATGCATATTGTTGCCTTCCCATGGAAACAAACAATGCAGGTAAAAATGTATGCATTCTAGACCCATATATGTAATTTTACCTGCATTCAGAGAAGACAATTTTTAAAGATCCCATTTTCATTGGCTTTGAAATTTGTTCTCAATATGCCTAAAAAGGAATTTTGATTTAGCCACCTAAATGTACTCTAAAATTGTATAATTTGCATTCATTATATTTAGCACCTCTGACCCTCCTTAGCATTTACAGAGTTGCAATAGAAAAAATGATTAAATAAGTGTGAAGTGCTGTTTTCCACCTCTCCCCTCACTACCCCTATGATCTGATAACCCTAACTTGCTTTTTTTTAATAAGTTAATTAAAGAGGAGCATTCATTTCATATCACAGGTGGTGCAGATGGTGTTACAGCAACCAATACTGTTTCTGGACTTATGGGACTGAAAGCAGACGGCACACCCTGGCCTGCAGTTGGTAGAGGGCAGAGGACTACATATGGTGGTGTGTCTGGTAGGTGTTGCCCTTTGTGTCACAAAATGTTTCCTTGGAGGCAGCGGAAACATCAAGAGGTCCTTGTAGCAGGCTAGAATATTATGTCTCCAGTAATACTTCATTCTCAAAGCTCAATGCTGCTCAGTATTTCCAGTGCTCATGACAGATGGAACAGATTGTGTGTGAAAACTCTTGTGGTGCCCTTTCCTTAATGGTAGAACATGGCAATAGAATACTAGGATAAGGTCACCAGGGAGGTAGATTTTCTTGTATTGTGTGACCCACTGTATTCCTACAGCTTTTCTTTCTGTCACAATTGTCATGTCACCTGTTAGACAGAGGGTAATGAAAGGGCACTGCAAAGGGGAAAATAAACACACTGAAATTGCAATATCTGCTTTAAATGCTGAAATACTTCTTTACCTTGTGCAGTATGTAATACAATACTGAAATATGCCTCCTTTAAGTAGTTTTAGCAGGATTTGGGCAGGGCACGGTACATTTATTTAATGGTCATGTAAATATATGCTGTATTATGTGAACATGCAATTATATTTAGATTTTCCTGTCTTAAACTTCACCTCATTGATTTGGAATTTGATTTGAAAGCTTTGAACTGAGTCGTAGTTCACTGGCTGTATTCACTAATGTATTAATCTATTGACACTATGCACTCTGTTGCTATGGCAATGTGAACTCCGTCTTGTAGCAATAGTACTATGGGTGCCTGACCACACTGTTATTGGGGGTTTGTCTCCTTCATGGTAAAGACTGATGCAAATCGCACTCTCTAGGATTATACTAGTGTTGTACACTATGCAGTCCACGTGACTGTATTGCATTGGCAGATGAAGGCTGTATTTGTTCAAGACATAAAAGTAAACAGGAAGATATCCAGAGAGAAAAAAGTTGCATTTACATAGCAGCGGTCAATTGTTTTTTACACTTTTTATTGTGAAGACATTGTGAACACTTCCCCAGAAGAACATTAACATGTCTTTATTTTTTTCCTATGAACTCGATTCACCCAATTGAAAGAAATTGGCACATTTTCTTTTCATGAGCTACTCTTCACATATATTAAGGGTCAAGCCCTATGCAATAAGGATTTTTGCCAAAGGCACAGAAATGAGAGCGAAAAACCAATGCTTAGTAGGGTCCTATACTGAAATTGATAAAATATATAGATTAGAAGGGGTTTACAAGAAAACAAGAGCAGATGTACATCACTGTCTTTGGAATATACTGCTTCTAGATTTCCTAGCAGCCTATTTCCATCCTCACCCCCCCCCCCCCCCGACTGCCATGTTGACAGCCTGAGAATAAAGAAGGTCACAGAGGGTGTTGTGCATTAAAAATTAATAAAAGAACTATTGCAGTGGAATTTTATATATGAAACACCATTCACAATTTTCCATTTGGACTGCAGTTTCTAAATTTCCCCCATACCCCATCAGTCTAATAAAACTACAACAGTATAACAGTACCTAGTTACAATAATATGGGTCTTGTACTGTATATTGCAATTTGAAAACATAAAGGCTGTATAAATATGATATAGTAGTCTATATAATTCCTACCCTTGGATCCTAGCTGAAAATTGCATGAACAGAATTGGGGAAACTATAACCTACAGCTACAATACCCCTGACAATGCTTAATTATATACACTACCAGTGACCTTGATATTTGAGGCAATACTTATTGGTGACATTTGGCTAGCAATATACTGGTGGTTAACGACAACAAGATGCAATAATATTACTTACATTGTTGACTGAAGGATCATTTTTTCAATCACATCAATTAAAATACTTTGCAGATTATTAAAGTTGTAAGTTACAGAATAATTATTTTTACTACATCTAAAATATTATATCATCACCTCAGACTCTAGAGGTGGAATTCTTAGAAACAAACACAGACATGAATTTAAATAAAGAATATAATATGCATTTGCATTGTACCAAAGATAGAAAACTGGTAAAAATTGGGAAGAGATATTTAGTTCTCTTGATTACCGAATGTGTGTTGCTTTGGGTAATGGTATTTTTATATCTTTTTCCATTATTAAAAGTTTTATCGTGTGCTAGTTTATATAACAAATGATAGCTTTGAGCTAAGGTACTCCTGTCATTTTATGCTGGAAAGCAAAGTAAAATGTAAATTAAAAAAAAAAAAAGGTTCCTCTACTTTCCTGTTTGAATTGACAGATGTTTATGGCTAGGAGTGCCTCAACTATTGAAAGCCCTCATTTACATATATTATGTACACATGCTGAAAGAATGATCTTTTTTTTATTATATTGTCATTGTCACTGTCCAATTTCTTGTGGTGTACTGCCGTCACTGGTCTTTGTAGAAGAGATCAGAGCCCTAATAATAGATTTTTGACAGCAAGCTTGCCGTCTACCTGCCCTACACAAATCCTCACTGTTCATGTTTGCTTCATGGCAACAAAGCAGACAGAGCGAAAATGCCAAGTGCTGAGCTTGAGGTACAGCCCTGCCATAGCTTGACATTTCAGCAGAATAGCAGTTTATGAGATGCATAATTTTTCATCTGGGACTCAGCTGCCATATTTATAGAAGCTTGCAGCTCATCAACTGACTGCAACTGGGGCAAAGGTTTAAAGCTTAGATCAAGGTCTGTATCCATTCTAGAGCTTTTTAAAGATAAGCATTATGCTAAAGATAAAATAACTAATTTTTTTTTCATTTGTACCATTTAAATTTATATGCAATTCTACAGTATGTTTGTTTTGTAAGGCATCCTAGGTAGGGCACACTATTAAAAAAAACAAAAACAAAAAAAAACCCAAAACTGTTGCTAATAGTAATCAAACAATGAGTCAAACATTTCTGTTTAGCTTCCTCTGTTTTGAGATTCCCAGGTAAATATGTGCTACTTAATAGTATTTTGTTGCCAAGATTTTTGATTAGCAGAAATAGTAGAAGGCTTAAAAAAATTACAGTAAACTTGGAAATAATTCAAACAGTAATATTTTTTTTTAACAAAAATTAAGCTAAAGCAGCAAACATTTTAATATTTAACATCCAGTCTCAGATATTTAGTAATTCATGTGAAAATACTATAGCTCTGCTATGTTTTAAATACATACATTCAGTCAGTCTACCATCTTGTGAACTGCTAATTTAGAGCTGAATGTTTTAGAAACCTTCGGTAGCAATTCACTATGTTACTGTCTTATGTACTGTAGAACAATGGTACAGTGTGTTATATTAATTAAAGAGCTCTTGCAGAGAACGGAGTTCTCAGTACTGTCAAGATTTGAGTTTTATGTTAAATATTTTCTAAAGGCCAGACCCTTAAATCTCAGGGGCTGTGCCAAGCAGTGAGCTGTGAATTTAACCATAGGCTAACTGCTAATGATAAGGGAAAGAGTCCAAGCTGAGGCAGCTGTAATACAGTCATTGGATTAAGCTATCAATCATTCAGTTCCCCTGAGGAAGAGGTGAAAGGAGACAAAACAGTGAATAGGGGAAATTAGGATAGGAGGGCATGACTGGAATAAGATTTGGTGCCATCTTTATCTGTTAGTTGGCCTGAAACCCCCAGTCATCACAGAGAGTGTCCAGGACTGCTTTCATACCAAAAAGTCAAAACTCTTTTTTAACCATTTCCATTAAATTAGAAATAAAACAGATCTTCATTAATTAATGCCAGAACATACTTAACAATTAGGAAAGATGCACAGGATGTAGTCCTTGATGATACATGGCAGGTGTAATAATATCCAATCAGATATAATCTTCAGACTTTAATTGTAGAACTGAAAAAAACCTTGGAGAATATTAATTTCTAAGCATGTTTTTAAAGTAACACAGTAAATCATGGCATGGTCAAGCTAATCTGCCCAGCAAGGTTTTTTTTTGTTTGTTTTAAGTAGTAACTTCCTCTCTAAGAAAGTTACCTTCAAGCTTTCTGTTAATGGTAGTAAGAACATAAGAAATTGCCATGCTGGGTCAGACCAAGGGTCCATCAAGCCCAGCATCCTGTTTCCAACAGAGGCCAAACCAGGCTACAAGAACCTGGCAAGTACCCAAACACTAAGAAGATCCCATGCTACTGATGCAATTAATAAGTAAACTTGATTAATAGCAGTTAATGGACTTCTCCTCCAAGAACTTACTCAAACCTTTTTTGAACCCAGCTACACTAACTGCACTAACCACATCCTCTGGCAACAAATTCTAGCTGCCTCTCCATGCAGGTTACCTCATGTATTATGTTAAGGTAGTAACATCCACTCTATGCAAGTTACCCTCAGGCTTTCTGTTAATGGTAGTAACTGCTGCTCCATGCTGGTTACCCCATGCATTCTGTTAAGGTAGTAACTTCAACTCTATGCAGGTTACCCCCAAGTTTCCTGTAAAGGGTAACCTGTATGGTGCAGGTCTGTCAGCGCCAGTCAGAAAATTAGTTTTCATGTTTTAGAGATTTTAAAAATCATTGAGCATAGTATTTTATAGGAAAAGCACATATTTCCATTATTGATTTGTTTGTGTAATATACTGTAATATATTTTTCACTATTTGAACAACTAGTTAATGGGAGAACAGCTAAAGTATTTAAGTGCTAAAATGTATGCCAATAACATAGACTGAGGGCTTTACTAATAAAGACTCAGAAAACAGAAAACTAGTTGAGTTGCAACTTTTTGATAAATTCCATTGGGTACCCAGAAAAGAAGAAAAGAAATGGAAATCTGCATTAATTGACCAGGGCCTTAGAAATAGGGAAAATAATTTTCAATGGTGTTTCTGTGGGCAAACAGTATCTTCCCTCCAAAAAAGACTTGTTATAAAATTGCCCACCCGATTCATTGGTAAACATGCACATATATCCTGTTTGCATGAAAGTTTACCCCAACTGAGCAAAAGCACTTCTGGGAGGCAGAGGTGGGGAAGGGTTGGGACTTGCATGTATATGTGTGCATTTTCAAATGCATGAACATAAATTTGCTGTGCACAAATTAGCAGTTGTAATTGTGTGGGGGTGGTTTGGGTGGGATAATTTTTAAAGCAAACATGTGAGCCTATTTTGAAAAGTGGTGTAACTTACACACAGATTGATTTATTTGTTTGGATATATTGCACGTCTTCTTGAATAATAGATTCATACAAGGTACAGCACAACCGATTAGAATAGCAGCATAGAGACAGAGACTAATAGATATAATGGCCTAAAACTTCTAGCCTAAAGGAGAAGGATGGACAGCAGGACTCATCTTGAAAAAAATTAACAATAGGATTAAGCTTAAAATAATAGGTAAAATCTTAGAAAAATAAGATGTAGCAATATATTCAAAGAAATGCATAGTAGGATTAAGCTTAAAATAAATCAACAAAATGACTAAACTGCTACATAATTACCCCCAGAAGTGGGGGAATGCCTTAGAGGTTCATATTCAGAATATTTCTATAGGTAAAATTGGATTTTATCCGCATAAATCTGGCACTTTAAAAATATATCCCCTTTGACCAAGTACATTTATCTGCACAAATTATTTGTGTGGACAAATTTACCTGGACAAAAAGAGGGCAGGACTGAAGGTGAAGCAAAGGTGACTTAAAATGTTTAGCCAGATTTTAAAAAGGTTATGTGGGTAAATCTGGAGGATTTTTCAAAAGGCCCAGTGATGTGCGTAAAGCCCCGGAATGTGTGTAAGTCCCGGGGCTTTACAAAAGGGGCAGGGCAGGGGCGAGAACAGAGGCCTCCAACAGAGCGGCCATTGCTGCTCTGTTGGAGGATCATGTGCCAGGAGGCTGCCGGCGTTAGGGATGTGAATCGTGTCCTCGATCGTCTTAACGATCGATTTCGGCTGGGAGGGGGAGGGAATCGTATTGTTGCCGTTTGGGGGGGGTAAAATATCGTGAAAAATCGTTAAAAATCGTTAAAAATCAAAAAAAATCGAAAAATCGAAAAACCGGCACATTAAAACCCCCTAAAACACACCCCCGACCCTTTAAATTAAATCCCCCACCCCAAATAACTTAAATAACCTGCGGGTCCAGCGGCGGTCCGGAACGGCAGCGGTCCGGAACGGGCTCCTGCTCCTGAATCTTGTCGTCTTCAGCCGGCGCCATTTTCCAAAATGGCGCCGAAAAATGGCGGCGGCCATAGATGAAAAAGATTGGACGGCAGGAGGTCCTTCCGGACCCCCGCTGGACTTTTGGCAAGTCTCGTGGGGGTCAGGAGGCCCCCCACAAGCTGGCCAAAAGTTCCTGGAGGTCCAGCGGGGGTCAGGGAGCGATTTCCCGCCGCGAATCGTTTTCGTACGGAAAATGGCGCCGGCAGGAGATCGGCTGCAGGAGGTCGTTCAGCGAGGCGCCGGAACCCTCGCTGAACGACCTCCTGCAGTCGATCTCCTGCCGGCGCCATTTTCCGTACGAAAACGATTCGCGGCGGGAAATCGCTCCCTGACCCCCGCTGGACCTCCAGGAACTTTTGGCCAGCTTGTGGGGGGCCTCCTGACCCCCACGAGACTTGCCAAAAGTCCAGCGGGGGTCCGGAAGGACCTCCTGCCGTCCAATCTTTTTCGTCTATGGCCGCCGCCATTTTTCGGCGCCATTTTGGAAAATGGCGCCGGCTGAAGACGACAAGATTGAGGAGCAGGAGCCCGTTCCGGACCGCTGCCATTCCGGACCGCCGCTGGACCCGCAGGTTATTTAAGTTATTGGGGGGGGGGGTTCGGGAGGGTGGGGGATTTAATTTAAAGGGTCGGGGGTGGGTTTTAGGGGGTTTTAGTGTGCCGGCTCACGATTCTAACGATTTATAACGATAAATCATTAGAATCTGTATTGTATTGTGTTCCATAACGGTTTAAGACGATATTAAAATTATCGGACGATAATTTTAATCGTCCTAAAACGATTCACATCCCTAGCCGGCGTGCGTAAATTGTGTCTGCCCAGAGGCAGGCGCAAAAGATAAGACAAGAGTCAGGGGGAGTTAGAGTAGGGCTGGGGGGGGAAAGTTAGGGGAAGGGGTGGGAAGGTTAGGTTAGGGGGAGGGAACGGAGGAAGGCAGCACGGCTCAGTGCACGCAAGTGCACAACTGTGCACCCCCTTGCATGTGCCGACCCTGGATTTTATAACATGCGCACACCAGGGTGCCCATTTTATAAAATCGGGCATACATGTGTGTGCACTGGGTAGTGCGCGCCCATGTAGGCCACGTGCGCTTATTTTAAAATCTACCCCATGTTGCTAAATTTGTGTAGAGAAGACAGTCTGCATAAATAGGTGGCCTAAAATTATTCAGATACCTTTATCTGGATAGCTATAGCCAGATATTCAGTAGAAATCCTATCTGGGTAAGAACTGCTAAATATCTACTAGAGAAAGTTAGCCAGAGAAAATTATCCAGCTATAATTTACCTACTCACTGGTTCTTTCAATCTGAACCTCCTAATAAATTGGTCACATAGACAGAACTCAAATTTCAATACTCAGATGGTATGTCCACCACTCTGTATGGCTCCAATTTATCTGACTAACTGTTTAGACAGAAGAAAGTTGACTGGTTAAGTTTAGGGTTATGCAAGGACATTCTGATGCAGAGCTAAGACCTTGATTCATTATTTTGCTATAAATATCGCAAAAATAGCACCCGCAATGAAAAAAGGGGCATAGTTAGACTAATTTTCCTGATACTATATCGCATAGGTATTTTCGCATTCTGGGCTACTGGCAAAAGAGAGAGAGAGAGAGAGCACTTCTGTAGAGGCTCACAAGAAGTTAACTATTTATACCACTATAAGAGTGGGGCACTAGTAATCTGGGGTGAGGTTTAGGGGGTGGTGTTAGGATCAGAGGCGTGGATCCTTGGTCCGGCGATGTCCGTTAGGCCACCGTCGGTAGGCGAGGCCTGTTCTCAGAATTGTTGGTATGGTTGAGGAAGATCTGGATGCAGGCGCCTCCTGCAGGTCGTGTTCTCCAGATAGCTGGCGCCTCCAGCGGGTCGAGAAGGCAGTTGCTGATGCCTTCAGCAGGTCGAAGAGCCAGAACCAAGGATTCCTCAGTAGCCCAGCCAGGAACCAAGGGCAAGAGAGTACTGAAGACGGTCCAGGAATCAAGAACCAGAGAGTTCCGCAGCCAGTCCAGGGACCGAGAGCCAGAGAGTTCCGCAGCCAGTCCAGGGGTCGAGAGCCGGAGAGTTCTGCAGCCAGTCCAGGGTTCGAGAGTCAGGGAGTTCCGTAGCCAGTCCAGGGGTCGAGAGCCAGAGAGTTCCGCAGTCAGTCCAAAGAGCCAGAGAGTACCGCAGCCAATCCAGGGGTCAAGATCCGGAAGATACAGCAGCCAGTCCAGGAATCAAGCATGGAGGAAGCAAGTAGGAACCAAGATCAGGAACAACTCAGGAGCCAAGAAGCCAAGGCAAGGTCTGGAGGCTCAGACCTTGCCTTAAATAGGTCCCAGAAGATGAGGGCATGCAGGAAGGAACCGTCCAACATCCGGTAAGGGTTCCATAAATCCAGGTAAGGGCTGCCCGCGCGGCCCTAGGGAACCTCAGTGGGCGGAGCTTGGCCGCGCGGGGAAGACGCCGCAGCCATGTTGAAGCAGCAGCAGCTGCTAGAGAGGAAACCGCCAATGCTGGCCTCAGCATCGGTGTTTGGCCCCGGTGTTCAGGTGAGTGACCGGCCCCGGTCACGGTTTGCCGCAGCCGGTAGTCATAACAGTACCCCCTCCTTTAGGCCTCCCCTTAGAAGGCTTGGGTTTCCCTGGGTGACTGATATGAAAATTTTTGAGAAGATCCTTGTCCAGGATGTTAGTAGCGGGTTCCCAGGAATTCTCCTCTGGTCCAAATCCCTCCCACGCTAGGAGGTACTCCCATCTACGACCTTGTCTCCGGACATCGAGTACCTCCCGGACTTGAAACGTCGTGTCTTCCTCCAACTGTAATTGTGGTGACACAGGAACCTTCCGAGATGGCCATTTGAGGAGCAGCGGTTTCAACAAAGATACGTGAAAAACATTATGGATACGAAGGGAAGTGGGTAAACGTAGTTGATAAGTTACGTGACCTATCTGTTTAGTCACCGGAAAAGGGCCAATATACCGGGGAGCCAATCTCATAGAGGGGACCCTCAAACGGATATTTCTGGTGCTAAGCCATACCTTGTCTCCTGGATGAAATTGTGCTGCCGATCTCCGATGTCTATCCGCAAATCTCTTAGCAGTATGTGCTGCTTTTCGTAGCATTTGTCGAGTGTGTATCCATAGTTGCTTGAACTGTGTGGCTGTGAGCTGAGCTGCCGGACAGGGGACCTGCAGGGGTAGAGGCACCGGCAGTGTAGGTTGATAACCAAAAACAATTTGAAAAGGGGAGGACCCAGTCGAGGTACAAGTGTGGAAGTTATGCGAAAATTCCGTCCAGGGCAACAAAGCCACCCAATTATCCTGTCGTTCATTTACATAGGAATGTAAGAACTGTTTAAGAGCACGATTGGTTCGTTCTACCTGTCCATTGGCTTGAGGGTGGAAGGCGGTAGTGAAGTCTAAGGCAATGTGAAATTTGGCACAGAGATTCCGCCAGTATCGGGCTGTGAATTGCGAACCTCAGTCGGATGTGATTGATGTGAAGAGGTAAACCATGAAGCCGGAATATATGCGACATAAATAATTGAGCCAAATGGGGAGCAGAGGGGAGGGTGGGCAGGGGTGTAAAATGAGCCATTTTAGAGAAACGATCAACCACCACCCAGATAACAGTGTGTCCTTCAGAAGCAGGTAAATCAACCACAAAGTCGGTGGAGATGTGAGTCCATGGTTTGGTCGGTGCCGGCAGTGGTTGTAGCTTTCCCCACGGTCTCCCCACAGGGTTCTTATGTTGGGCACAAACAGGGCAAGAATCTACATAAGCACAAATGTCTTTGCACATCCCCGGCCACCAGTAGAATTGTTGAAGGAGGTCCTGGGTTCGCTTACGTCCTGGATGTCCAGCGAACTGGGAATAGTGTCCCCATTTCAGCACCCTGTTACGGAGTCTGCTGGGAACCACGGTTTTCCTGATCGGAACCAAAAAGGTAGCAGATAGGATGATACGGGCTGGATCGATGATGTTCTGCAAGGGTTCTTCTCCATCTTCACAGACAAACGAACGAGATAATGCATCAGCCTTAATATTTTTGTTTGCTGGTCGATACCTGAGTTCAAAGTCAAAACGTGAAAAGAATAATGCCCAACGGGCTTGACACGGATTTAGACGTTGAGCTTGCTGTAGATAAATCAGGTTCTTGTGATCTGTAAAGATAGTGATTTTGTGCTGGGCCCCCTCCAACCATTGTCGCCATTCTTCCAAGGCGAGTTTAATGGCTAATAATTCTTTGTCGCCAATAGCATAGTTGTGTTCAGCAGAAGAAAACTTTCTCGAAAAGTAGGAGCAAGGATGAGACATACCTTTCACATCATTCTGACTTAACACTGCTCCTACCCCCTCGGTGGATGCATCGACTTCAACAGTAAATGGGCGTCTCGGGTCAGGATGGCGGAGACAGGGCTGTTTTAAGAAGGAGTCCTTGAGAGCTTGAAATGCTTCCTCCGCGGCTGTGGACCAATTGGTGATATTAGCTCCTTTTTGTGTGAGTGCGGTGAGTGGTGCTGATAACTTGGAAAAGTCCTTAATGAAATGTCGGTAGTAATTGGCAAATCTGAGAAATCTCTGTAATGCCTTTAGGCCCTTCGGTCGAGACCACTCTTGTATGCTTTTTATTTTAGTCGGATCCATTTGGAAACCCTGTTTAGAAATAATGTAACCCAGGAAGGGTAAAGACTCTGTCTCAAAAACACATTTCTCTAGTTTGGCATACAACCGATGGTTCCTGAGTCGTTGTAATACTTGTAGAACGTGTTGGCGATGAGTTTGTAGATCCTTTGAGAAAATCAAAATATCATCAAGATATACCACAACACAGATATACAACAGGTCTCTAAAGATTTCGTTAACGAAATTTTGGAAGACCGCAGGAGCATTAGTTAAACCAAACGGCATTACCAGGTACTCGTAGTGTCCATCTCTGGTGTTGAAAGCGGTCTTCCACTCATCCCCTTCTTGAATACGTACCAAATTCTAAGCTCCACAGAGGTCCAGCTTGGAAAAAATTTGGGCTCCTTGCAGATGATCAAATAATTCCACAATAAGAGGCAGAGGATATCGGTCCTTGATTGTAATAGCATTGAGTCCATGATAGTTGATGCAAGGGCGTAAAGTCCCGTCTTTTTTCTCCACAAAAAAAAATCCAGCCCCCACGGGCGAGGTGGATCGCCGGATAAATACTTTTTGTAAATTGTCCTGAATATACTCTGACATGGCTCGGGTTTCAGCAGCAGACAAAGGGTAAACTCGTCCACGCGGGGGTGTGGAACCAGGAACCAACTTGATAGTGCAGTCGAAAGCATGATGTGGTGGCAAGGTATCAGCCGCTTTCTTGGAAAATACATCTGCAAATTGTTTGTATGGACTGGGTAATTCCCTCAGGACCGAGGTGCAGATGTAGTTGGAAGTAGAAGCAGTGCTCTTCAAACAAGTCCTAGGGCATTCAGGACCCCATTGTGTCAGACGTAGGGAAGCCCAATCGAATTGGGGGTTATGGCGTTACAACCAAGGTATACTCAATACCACAGGATGAATGGCTCTCTCTCGGACATAAAAAGTGATTTGTTCTGTGTGGTCCGGTGCAATGTAACAGTCCAGAGTTTCCGTATGATGCATAATTCTTCCAGGTAAAAGTTCCCCGTGGATGGAGGAAATGACTAAGGATTTCTGACAGAGTCGGACTGGGATTTGGAGTTTATCCACAAGTTCTTGTAAGATGAAATCTCCTCCGGCTCCTGAATCCACCAACACCAGGGTGGTAAATTCCAGTCCGTTAGTACGAAGGGTCACAGGTAGGGTGAGTGGGGGTTTTGGAGATGCAAGGCCTAGGGAAACACCCCCCAAAGTTCCTAGGCTTTGAAGTTTCCCGGACGAATAGGGCAATTTGCTAGACGATGTCCGGAACCACCACAGTACAAGCAAAGACCTGATCTGCGACGTCTCAAGCGTTCCTCCAGTGACAAAGGACCCCTTCCAAGCTGCATAGGTTCCTCCCTTGGCCCTTCACTGTTGGAGGTTTCACGAGGAGTCGTAATGGTGGACTGAGGAACCTGGGATATTGCGGACCATCTGCTCCAGTTTCCACCCTCTCGGGCCCTTTCCTACAGCCGGCGGTCGATTCTAGTTGCCAATTCAATGGTGCCATTTAGGGAGGATGGGAGTTCCCGAGCAGCCAGCTCATCCTTGATTTTTGCAGATAATCCTTCTAGATAAATAGTCCGAAGAACGTTCTCCTCCCAATGGAGTTCGTTAGCTAAGGTACGGAAATCGATATTATAGTCCGTGAGAGAGCGCCCTCCTTGATGGAGATGAAGTAAGTCAGTGGTGGCGGCTGCTTGTTTTCCAGGTTCCTCGAAGGTAGTCCGGAATAGTTCAATAAACTGAGAATAGTCCTGTAATACTGGATCTGAGCTTTGCCATAGTGGAGAGGCCCAGGTGAGGGCTTTGCCTTCCAATAAAGATAAAATGTATGTGGTTTTGGTGATGTCATCTGGAAAGAAGGGTGATTGTAGACGAAAATGCATTGTGCACTGATCCAGGAAACCCAGGCAAAGACGGGGATCTCCAGCGTATCATGGCGGCGCTGGAAGCGGAAGAACCGGACGGGAACTGCTCAGTGCTGCAGGCGGAACCGATGCGACCGGGAGAGTTGTGGCTGACACACTGGGCTGAGTAGCAACTACTGCGTCTAGTCGAGCATTAAGCTGCTCCATGGATGCCGCCATGGATTCAAGCATATTCTGTTGCTCCATGATTTTCTGGGCCAGGCCGGGAATGGCACGCAGTGCTGAGGCCTCTGCCGGATCCATGGCCTTGGCTTACTGTTAGGATCAGAGGCGTGGATCCTTGGTCCGGCGATGTCTGTTAGGCCACCGTCGGTAGGCGAGGCCTGTTCTCGGAATTGTTGGTAGGGTTGAGGAAGATCTGGATGCAGGCGCCTCCTGCAGGTCATGTTCTCCAGATAGCTGGTGCCTCCAGCGGGTCGAGAAAGCAGTTGCTGATGCCTTCAGCAGGTCGAGGAGCCAGAACCAAGGTTTCCTCAGTAGCCCAGCCAGGAACCAAGGGCAAGAGAGTACTGCAGATGGTCCAGGGATCAAGAACCAGAGAGTTCCACAGCCAGTCCAGGGATCGAGAGCCAGAGAGTTCCACAGCCAGTCCAGGGGTCGAGAGCCGGAGAGTTCCACAGCCAGTCCAGGGTTCGAGAGTCAGGGAGTTCCGCAGCCAGTCCAGGGATCGAGAGCCAGAGAGTTCCGCAGCCAATCCAGGGGTCGAGATCCAGAAGATACAGCAGCCAGTCCAGGAATCAAGTCTGGAGGAAGCAAGCAGGAACCATGATCAAGAACAACTCAGGAGCCAAGAAGCCAAGGCAAGGTCTGGAGGCTCAGACCTTGCCTTAAATAGGTCCCAGAAGATGAGGGCATGCAGGAAGGAACCGTCCAACATCCAGTAAGGGTTCCTTAAATCCAGGCAAGGGCTGCCCACGCGGCCCTAGGGAACCTCAGTGGGCGGAGCTTGGCCGCGCAGGGAAGATGCCACGGCCATGTTGAAGCAGCAGCAGCTGCTAGAGAGGAAACTGCCGACACTGGCCTCAGCGTCGGCATTTGGCCCCGTGGTTCAGGTGAGTGACCGGCCCCGGTCGCGGTTTGCCGGGGCCAGTAGTCATAATAGGTGGAATTGGTTTTGGGGGCAATTTTACACGCCCAGTCATACGTACGAACAGCACAGTTACCATCAAGCTGCAATCAAGGTAGGTAGAGAGTAGAGTGTAAATTTCTGCTCTTCTTTTACCTTTCATCACTCCAAATCACATTAAATCTTCACTGATTGCAACTGTGCTGTTTGTACATATGACTGTGTGTGTAAAACTGCCCCCCAAAACCCAATTCACCCCACAAACCTCACCCCGAGTTCACAATGCCCCCTCTTTCAGTGGTATAAAAAGTTAAACTATAAGTGACCCTCCTCAGAGGCTCTCTCTCTCTCCTCTCCCCCTCCCTAACCAGTATTTGGGATAAATACCATTTTGGGTGTAACACACAGAAAAAAGGTGTAATTATTTTCATTGTTAAAACCTGCATTGCTGTGCTACTTTATCACATACAATGTTAACTGGCCCTCATTTCCATTTACTCCACCAAAACTTCTCCCACTCAAATACTAATTTTAAATTTGCATACACATTTTGCAATGCGGTATTTATCTCATGCATTATGGTGTTATCTCACGCGTTAGGGCCCTAACGTACACGATAATGCCCTAATGTGATTTGATGAATGACTCTCTAAGGGGGTTATTTTCTAAAACTTATCACGTGTGTTAGAGCCTAACGCACGCGAAAAGGCCCTAATCGCACACGAAAAAAGGGCCTTTTCGAGGCAGTAACATTAAAATTAGGGGGAGGAGAGGAGTCGGGATGGAGTTAGGGATGAGTCAGCAGCGGTACCACTGCCGGCGATAATGTTTCGAACATTATCGTTGGCAGTAGTGCGGGGAATTGAATCACCTTTTATGGTGGCATTATGCCCGCGATAGCCTGCAGCCGGCTGCACCACTGTGGTGTGATCGGCTGCAGGCTATCGCCCGCCTGCCCCCTCCTTCACCTCCCTGCCCCCTTTAGCGCAGGCTTCATCATTCCACACGGAATGATGAATCCTGGCCTAAGCTAGCAAGTGAAGTTTTCTGGCTAACTCTGATATTCACTGGTCATGTTGGAGAGCATTCTTTAAGTTAACTGGATAAATTTATCCAGCTAGCTAGGATTTTAGCCAGCCTGGTGAATTTCTTATTAAAGAGCTTGGGTAAAAAATACAAAATAAAGACATAAATATTTATCAGAGCACCTAATTGGCAGTCCTCTTCTGAATATATGTTACAATTTATCCAACTTTTAGTTAGATAAATTGTCCACTTGCCACACTGCTTTATGATTTCTAGGAAAAGCTCAGCTCTGGATAGTAAACCGTTCTCAGTTGGTAAGAGCTCTTTATCCCAGATTTGGAACTGGTTCTTACAATCCAGGAGAGAATTCTGTGTGACCCGCAAGTCCTTGAATGTTGGGAGATGGTGAAATGAGCATAATATGGTAGCATATGAATAAGGACAAAAGCAGACAAAATAAAAAAAAGGAGATAGTAAGTTTAAAAACAGGGTCAACTTTAACTTTCTGCACAGCTTGTCAGTCAAGGAAGTGGAATTAATTTGAAAAGCCACAGGAAAATGGAAGGCACTGAAAAAAGTATTGTACACATTTTCTAAGAAGTGTACATAGCTTCAGGAAAAGGTATGATAATTGTTATATAACCTGATCAGGAAGTCAAGGAAAAGCCATCTGAAAAAGGAGAACATTTAAAATGATCACATTGGCAACAGTATCATGACATTTTTACTCCATTATACTAGTTTCATTATCATTTTCCTAAGAAGAATCTGATAAGCCCTGTACGTAGTCACAATCCAGGATCAATCCTTATTTTTCAGTCTATGTTTCACATGTCTTTGTTCCTGCGGTATTATCTCTTTTTTTTGCATAACCGAACCCCAGGTTGCCACTGGCATTATATGGTATAGAATATCCATCAGTAGCAGCGTGTGTTCATACTCATTGGAGAAGTGAAGCCTTGAAATCTTAGCCTGGTTCACCATTGCAGAAATCTCATAGATTTGTTGCACCTTGTGAAAAACTATTCTTTACAATTTCTTCTTTAAAATAGTTACTTTATGATTGAGAGTTGATAGAAATTTGTCACAACACTGGTTTTCCAACTATTCATGGCAAATTTTGTAATGAACTATGGCAATATCTGGTTGCAAGCAAATCCATGATCCACAGATTTCATGTAATATCTGCAAATTTACTGGTGATTAAGATTTTAACAAGTCTACACATCCATATCTGTTAATGCTTCCTTGTAAACTGTTTCTTGTGGAACAATTTTCCCTGAGATTTTCAGACCTGTTTTGACCTGGATCTGCTACAGAGCCTGCCTGAACAGGTTAAGCCACTGTTTCTTGTATATTGTGCACAGCATATTTCTCCCCACGATAATTGAAATATAACAAAAGGTGATAAGAACATAACAAAGATGAAATACTATGAAGAAGATTAATATAGTTTGCATCCTCACTCACCAGGACACAGGAATCATCCAGAATATCCAGAGAGAAATATAGGAATTCATTTTGACTCTTGTTTTCACCTAAATGCAGAATGTAAAGGAGAAAAAAAAGAGGTGTATCAATTTTTGTTATAATATGACAGAATACAAAACAGGCAGATGTAGAGAAATATATCATAGCTTGTTCACTCAGTTACCAGAACACAATACAAGGAAATGAAAAGATACATGTATTCTTTTCATCCCTTATGACATCTGGACAAAAGGGATATACATACAGTCATTTGAAATGAATGTCTAAAATGTGACAAATGAGTCCATTGTTTGGTTTGTTTCATTTCAAAAAAACAAATGGAGGAACTCTTTCAAAATTATATAAAAATTTTGGTTTTCATTCACTTTTACATTTATTAGTCTATGGAGTGAGAAAAACTGCAGATTTTTTTTTCTTGAAGCTAGACAGAGTGGAGCCAGAATGGGAAGGGATAAGGAAGAAGCATGGCCAATCGAGGTGAAGCTATTTTTCAACCAGCCTATTTCAGTTGACTTTCCCATTTTTTTTAACTTGAAGCTGAAAGGAAAGATGGACATAGAGGGGAGTAACCATTTTCTAGAATCATTTCTCTCTTTGATTTTAGAGAGAGAAGAGTTTTTGTAGCTCTTCAGAAACATTGAGGTAGGAGAAAAAAGGCAGCTTGTCACTGTGTCACAGTATTATAGTAACAGGAATTAAAGTGCTGCAGACAGACTACAATATATCTGTGTCTGTCTGCACTGCAACACAGTAGATAAGATTTGGCTTCCTCTTAAATCAGTCTCTGACAGGAACACAGCAGCAGCCTTTTCTCTCTCAGCCTTTGTGTACATGTGTCACCTCTTTCGTGAAGAAGTGCACAACTGTATATTGTGCTTTTTGGGAATGCACAGACAAAATAATTTCATTTTGTTTTCAATTTTCATTTTGGGGGGTTTTGTTTTTCATTTTTCAATTCATTTAATATATATTTCAATTCAATTTGGTTCTTGAACTGAAATAAACATTATAAAAAAAACAAAAACAGCAACATAAAAAAAACAGCCCTCCAGAAGCCCTCCAACCACACTTTTGCCCCCCAAGAAAGTATCAGGGCTGAGGCCTACTCAGTTGACCTGAGCTAAACCCAATTGGGCCCTTCTCAGGCCCCTATGATCTTACTCCCACCTCAAAACACTTTGCTTGGGTCCCTGAGCCCCACTTACCCATTCCATGGTGGGGATATCTCCTGAGATGAAAGGGGGAGGAATAATGCCTACTTGTTCTTGCCCTGATTTTCTATCATTTAAAAATGGCACCACTAGCTCTGAATCTGGTGCCAAAATGATATCACTTTGGTGCTGGTCTCAGGATTTGCTGGTGCTATTATGTCTCAGGCATTGGTGACAGGGCTGCTAGTTCTATTTTTTAAGAGCAAGTTGGGGCAGGAGCAAGTGGGCATTGCTCCTGATCTTTTATCTTGGGGACCTCTAAGAAAGGAGTAGGTGCCCTATGCTAGCAAAGATCTGCAAGGGGGGTAGGAGTGGGGTTGGAGGGGTCTGAGGCCCCAGCTGGGTAGACCTGGGTTACATGGTTTTCTTTATAGGGGGCAGAAAGTGGGTTAGAGAGGCCTGGAGAGGCCCCAGCTGGACTTGGCTTAGTCCAGCTGGGTACGCCCAGGTTCTGTGGCTTCTTGAAGGGTGAGAAGGATGAAGGACTTTGGGTAGGCCTTTTTTTAAAGTGAGAATATCTGAATATTTTTTAGTATTTTTGTGCAAGACCATTTTTTATTCATTCCATTTAGAATGAACCAAAAATGTATTGTGGGGGTTTGGATATTCCATTCATTTAAAACATCCCTAGTGCTTTCTTCTAAAGTGACTGTTTTTTCAGTATTATCTGTGTTTGTGGTGTATTCCCTAGCTATAACCAGTGACACTAGTAATCTGTTTAAGATTTCATCATGTTACTGGCATCAAAGAGCAGATATGACATGAAGGTGAGAATAAAAGAAAAGCCTTTATAGGTACCTGGGGTTAATACAAGCAGTACAACTGATGATATCAGATTCAAATAACTTTATTGGTATGATAATTGTACATGTGTTGCCAAAGTAATATACATAGGGGCGGATTTTAAAAGGGTTACGTGTGTATATTACATGTGTAACCCCCAAAACCCGCTCCTGCACGAGCCGAGCCTATTTTGCATAGGCCTGGCGCCACGCGCAAGTCCCGGGACGTGCGTATGTCCCAGGGCTTAAAAAAAGGGGTGGGGAGTGGGCAGGGCGGGGCAGTCCAGGGGCGGGGGTGGAACCGATGCCTCCGGCACAGCGGCCATGCTGGGGGATCGCGTGCCGGCACTCGGCGGGCGTGCGCAACCTACGCCTGCCCACAGGCAGGTGCAACTTATTCAACAAAGGTCAGGGGGAGTGAGATAGGGCTGGGGGGAGGATTAGGGAGGGGAAGGTGGGGGAGCGGAAGGATAGTTCCCTCCGAGGCCGCTCCAATTTTGGAGCGGCCTCGGAGGGAACGGGGAAAGCTATCGGGGCTCCCCTTGGGCTTAGCGTGCGCAAGGTGCACAAGTGTGCACCCCCTTGCATGCACCAACCACAGATTTTATAACATGCACGTGGCTGCACGCGCATCTTATAAAATCTACACCCACGCGTAGCTACTAAAATCTGGCCCATAATGATTAAAATAAAAGGATAGGAAAAGAAGGGTGTTATGGTTATTGATGTTTGGGTGGATCCTTGGAAACTGTGGCAGCTGACCACACCCACGGGGGGCAGTCCCGTCAGAGACCACAGTGTCAGGCTAGACTCTGGACAAACAAACACAAATTTGAATCTTTTATTAAACAGTTTTGGAAACCACCAGAGGTGACAGTAGTGAGTAGTGGATGTTGAGCCCAGCTGGGCAGGTCTCCCACAGAGCACTGGAACAGCAAATCCTCTGCTAGGCTGTGCTGTAGTGGAAGGAGACTGAGAGTTATGAGTACACAATGAGAAGCATTCAGAGTCCCAGGTAGAATTAGAAGCTCTGAGACAGGGAGAGCAGGCCCTCGAGGAGCGAGTACCTGATCCCTTACAGCAGAGAGACTCAGTTGTATTGTACTCATGTAGCAGTAACAAAGATTTCACTAGACGAGAGGTCTGGCACCAGAACAGAGGGCAGGCCCTCGAGGAGCGAGTACCTAGTTCAAGTGAAGCAGTACTGTGGAATAGATGGTAGTTGTACTGACAGATGGAAACTGTTAGTGAAGTCCTCCAAGTAGAAAGGTTTGAAGATGCAGGCAGCGTCTCAGGGAACATGGGCTGTTGAGGAGCGAGTACCGGTTTCCTGATAGCACCTGAAAGAAGCAGAAGAGGCCCCCTAGAAGCAGGTACCCCGTTAGCAACCCCGAAGGGTGTAAGAGTTCCAGATAGCGCTGGAGTGGCAGAGCAGCTTCGGTACGGAGAGCGAATCCTATTCGTAGAGTTACCGTCGCTAACTGGATGAGCTAGCAAATACTGTAGGCTTAAATATCCGGGCAGCGTGACATCATATCAGGGGGATGCCTCTGAAGTTCGCACCAACGTGGGAATAAAGATGAGGGCGGCGTGTGAGTGCACCCTAAGGTACCTTGGAGGAGCATGTGGGAGGCAGCACCAAAGCTGGTTCGGGGACGCAGGAGAGGACAGAAAACAGATGCCGCGGCAGCCAGTAGTCCGAGGTGAGTGGGAGAAGCCGCAAGTAGTGAGAGGTAGGCGGGGCGAAGCCGTCAAAGACCAACAGTAGCAACAAAGGGAAAAAACAGAAAGGGCTTGGTAAGTCTAGGTTCTAATATACTATTTAGTGAGCAACTGCATGTGGCAGAAAGTGATACAGTCAGGGCTAAGAGTAGATCTCAGGCAGATCAGGTAGTAGAAAGAGTGAGACATGCCCCTGACCTTTTATCTTCTGTTCTACCTTAAACCCCAGCCCCATCGCCCAGGAACCAGAGAGGTTGAGGAGATCCCGTAAAACATCAGTGAAGGCACTTTACAGTTTGGGGGAACCTGCATTATGCAGAATGCATTCACTGTCAAAAATCCATTACTAGAGAAAAGATAGTGGACCACCTTAAACTGTGGTATGCAACATCATCTGCAGTTAGCACTGATTTCAGTGAAGGCCACTGATGCTAGTCTAGGAACCTCACCCTCCACTCAAACCAGCAGCAGCAGCAGCAGCAGGAAGCCATAGAAAAGAGGAAGCCCATCTCCCAAGCTGAATCCTAGGCTTCTCCCATCAGTGAGGTGGCAGACAAGCTGTCCCATACCCATGTCATCAGCAAGCCACCTTAGAGCAAATGGAGTGTGTTGCCACAACACTGTCATGGGCTAAGAGGAAGACAGCATCAAAGTTGGTGTCACAATGAATTGATAAACAATTGCCCTGGATGACCAGTCCCTGCAGATCATAGAGAATTTGTGAGTTAAGCAGCTGCTGCACCTCTGACTTACTGAGTTTATTTTTTCTTTAGGCCCCCAATATTATTATCAGTGTGAAGGCTGAAGAAATATGGATAAATATGAATGGAAATTGTTTATTTGCTTTCACACTGAATTGCCTATGTTATGCACAGAAATGTGATATTGTATATAATTGAATAATATCTAATAAAGAGTAAATAAATAAATAAATAAATAAATAAATAATAAAAAACATAAAGTACATAAAAAGAATAAAAAATACAAGTTTCATAAAACAATCCAATAAGAGAAGCAATCATAAGAAATAATAATACATAAATAAAATAATAAAATAATAAATAAATAAAATAATAAAAAATACTCAAATCTAAAAAACTAAAATTATAACAAAGAAGTAACTAAAATAATGCTTCTAATTGGGTACTGCTTGGAAGGCTTGAACGAATAACCATGTTTTCAAAGCTTTCTTAAACTCTTTTTGGTTAGCCTGAAGCCTTAACTCCACAGGGAGGGGAGTTCCAAAGACCTGGACCCGCCAATGATACCGCCCTTTCCCTCACAGATGTAAGTCTGGCAGTGGAGACTGAGGGAATTGTGAGAAGACCTTTACCTACTGATCGTAAATTTCGCTGAGGAGTATGGATGTGTATGACAGCATTCATCCAGTCTACCAGTTCAGCGTAGATTGCTTTATGTTTTAGGTACAAAGTTTTATATTGAATTCTAAATTCAACGGGCAACCAATGTAGCTCCACTAGGACTGGGGTAATGTGATCTTTTTTATTCACTGTCAAAAATCTATTACTAGAGAAAAGATCGTGGACCACCTTTCAAACTGTGGTATGCAGCATCATCTGCAGTTAGCACTGATTTCAGTGAAGGCCACTGATGCTAGTCTAGGAACCTCACCCTCCACTCAAACCAGCAGCAGCAGCAGCAGTAGAAAGCCATAGAAAAGAGGAAGCCCATCTCCCAATCTGAATTCTAGGCTTCTCCCATCAGTGAGGTGGCAGACAAGCTGTCCCATACCCATGTCATCAGCAAGCCACCTTAGAGCAAATGGAGTGTGTTGCCACAACACTGTCATGGGCTAAGAGGAAGACAGCATCAAAGTTGGTGTCACAATGAATTGATAAACAATTGCCCTGGATGACCAGTCCCTGCAGATCATAGAGAATTTGTGAGTTAAGCAGCTGCTGCACCTCTAAGCCATCAGGTATAAAGTACCCTTCAGAATAACATTCTTTAAGCAGGTTTTCCCTATCCTGTATACTCAGTGTTGTATTCACATGTAGATGCTGCTGCCCAATTTGAAGGGGAGTAGCATCCATTTCACCAGTGACATATGGAAGAACATATTCACCAGAATATGAAATGTGAGCAGGAGATCTGTGAGAAGCAGGAAACAATGGAAATATATGTATTTATGTATCTATCTATTTATTTATTTGCTTGCTTGCTTATTTATTTATTTATTTGGTTACTGATTTTATATACCGCTATTTGGTGTAGCCATCACAATGGTTTACAATAGTAATAAAATTACAATAAAATAACTAAAATCATATTAATATAAAATAAAATACTAATAAATTGTTTAAAGATAACAATTAGTAAAATGACATAAAACTATTAAAGTCAGTAATTAGTAAAATAAGTACAAAAATACAATAAAATTATACTTAAGAGCATAATAACAAGGAAAAAACAGTAGTTGGTGAATTAAGTATAATATCGATAAATAAAATGAAATGGTTCTTAAGAGCATTATAATAGCAAAGAATAAGAACTAAAAGTAATAGGACAGAGGACACCCTGGGAGAGTTCCATTTTCTTTGCACAGGACATAAGGCCTGAACAAACAAGCACAGAAGTCGAGGACAGAGTCAATCCCACCTAGGGACATAAGGCCTGGACGGACAGGCACAGCAATCGAGGTCAAACACTTGTAGGAACAAAAGGCCTGGACGGACAGGCACAGCAATCGAGGTCAAACACTTGTAGGAACATAAGTCCTGGACGAACAGGCACAGCAATCGAGGTCAAACACTTGTAGGAAAATAAAGCCTGGACAAACAGGCACAGCAATCGAGGTCAAACACGTGTATTCCTAAATAGAAAACTGACTCTTTCCCTTACCACCACTGAAAACAGAAGACCAAAAATCCAAATCCATCCTGTACCTTACGCACTTGACCTGGGAGTAATTATAGATAGCAAATTGAATTTCAAGATGCACATTGCTGCAAAATTAGGGAGGTATACTACAAACTATTAACTTTAAGGAGATTAAAGCCTTTTCTGAACCTCTCCAATTTTAAAACTGTATTGCAGCTTCTCATTTTTGCCAATATTGACTATTGTAATTCACTCTTACTTGGATTACTTTCATCTACAATTTGTCTACCACAAATATGGCAGCACTCAGCAGCCAGAATCTTAACTGATACTAAGAAACATGAGCATATCATGCCAATTTTGATATCCCTACACTGGCTCCCCATAAAATTTAGAATAGAATACAAGATCTTAACAATTCTTCATAAAATCATTTACAGAAAACAGATAGGCTTAACACGGCAATTAAAATTCATATACCTCAAAGAAACCTGTGCTCTGCTAATAAAGGTTTACTATCCATTCCTTCCTTCAGCACAACTTGTTACGAGCACGACCTCCAGCGGGTGTTAGAAACCGAGGGCTTTGGACCTTCAGCTATTATTACGAGTGCGGAGGCGCATTCATTTCTGAAGCGGGTGTTGTGAGCCCTTGGGCCATGGCATGACTCAGGGAGCAGCCTCAAGGCACACCACGGGAGGTGAGCTAGTGTGAGCATGGATAGCAAGGAGCAGGACAGGGCTGAAGCGAAGACAAAGATACAAGGTCTGACCCTCTACCGGACCTGCACGTCCCAGGATAAGAACATAGCATAAGAACATAAGAAATTGCCATACTGGGTCAGACCAAGGGTCCGTCAAGCCCAGCATCCTGTTTCCAACAGTGGCCAATCCAGGCCATAATAACCTGGCAAGTACCCAAAAACTAAGTCTATTCCATGTTACCATTGCTAATGGCAGTGGCTATTCTCTAAGTGAACTTAATAGCAGGTAATGGACTTCTCCTCCAAGAATTATCCAATCCTTTTTTAAACACAGCTATACTAACTGCACGAACCACATTCTCTGGCAACAAATTCCAGAGTTTAATTGTGCGTTGAGTAAAAAAGAACTTTCTCCGATTAGTTTTAAATGTGCCCCATGCTAACTTCATGGAGTGCCCCCTAGTCTTTCTACTATCCGAAAGAGTAAATAACCGATTCACATCTACCCGTTCTAGACCTCTCATGATTTTAAACACCTCTATCATATCCCCCCTCAGTCGTCTCTTCTCCAAGCTGAAAAGTCCTAACCTCTTTAGTCTTTCCTCATAGGGGAGTTGTTCCATTCCCCTTATCATTTTGGTAGCCCTTCTCTGTACCTTCTCCATCGCAATTATATCTTTTTTGAGATGCGGCGACCAGAATTGTACACAGTATTCAAGGTGCGGTCTCACCATGGAGCGATACAGAGGCATTTTGACATTTTCCGTTTTATTCATCATTCCTTTTCTAATAATTCCCAACATTCTGTTTGCTTTTTTGACTGCCGCAGCACACTGCACCGACAATTTCAATGTGTTATCCACTATGACACCTAGATCTCTTTCTTGGGTTGTAGCACCTAATATGGAACCCAACATTGTGTAATTATAGCATGGGTTATTTTTCCCTATATGCATCACCTTGCACTTATCCACATTAAATTTCATCTGCCATTTGGATGCCCAATTTTCCAGTCTCACAAGGTCTTCCTGCAATTTATCACAATCTGCTTGTGATAACCATGACCAACAATGCAATGTTGATCGATGAACAGTCCTCCGACTGTTCCAAGCCCTTTCGGAACTGACACTGGGTACAGCAAGAGGTGGCAGGTTGGACAGAGGATGAGGGCAGATGGAGTCCTTAGAACACAGAAGACTTTGGATGAAGACTCAGGCAAAGACACTGTAGACGAAGACTGAAGTGAGGACACTGTAGACGTAGGCTCAAGGCATAGCACCAAAGTAGGGCGACGCAGTGTGCCCTACACAGTCCACACATGGGACTGGTCGTGGACCACGCTGGGCTCGAAGCAGACTCCAGGAAAGATAATGGAAGCTGATACCGGAACATGACGAAGATACTGAAGAGGCCTGCACCGGGGCGCGCCCTACACAGTCCACCCACGGGACTGGTCACGGAACATGCTGGTGCGGATCAGGGTCGAACAGAGTCTTGACATGGATGGACATGACATGCAATAGGCTCCAAAGACTGGAAAAAGGTTCAAGCACAGGATTCACGATTCTCAAGGATTAAAAACGTAGGACTGAAGCAGAAGTCTTCCGGAGGGTTGCAATGCGGAGATGAAGATGGCCTTTGAACCGTGAAGCACCCTACACGGCCCGCCCATGGGACTTGTCATGGACCACGACAATGGCACGCCAGGAAAGTGGACATCAAGGAACCAAGGCATGGAGACATAGGCGAAGGCAAAGGCATCAGGAAGGACATCGGACATCAGGAGGTACAAGCAAAGGACATCAGGAACATGAAGACATCTGAAGACATGGACGACAGACATCAGGAACCTGAAGACATCTGGAGGCACGGAAGAAGGACATCAGGAACATGAAGACGACTGGAGACCTGGACAAAGGACATCAGGAACAGGAAGATGAAGCCGTCAAAGCAGAAGAAGACCACGGAGGACCCGGACTGGTCAGAAGACACAATCAACAGTGGAACCTGATCCAAAGGCCCGGAATGACTGAAGACAAGGCCCTTATATAGGGCTGAAACAGGAAACTGGGTGGAGATGGATTCCGGTGGGGCCAGGAGCACTTCCTGCTTCTGGCCCTTTAAATACACAGAAGAGGCATGTGCCGGCGCCTAAGTAAGGCTGGAGCAGAGAGGAGCAGCACCATGGACAGCGGCCCTCTCCTGCAGGCACCGGCAGGGACAGCCTCCCTGCCAATCGAAAACCCTGGCAGCGGTGAGGATGACTCTCTGACATCTGAGGACCCCAGGAGGAGCTCCCGACAGCATCAGCCCTGCCGCACAGGACAGGAGACAGCTGCGGCTTCTGGGCTGAGGAGGATGGAGTCGGCGGCGACCTGCCACGAAGAAAGGACTTTGGCGGCCCAACTGGCCTCATGGTGTAGGGGACCTGCCCGTGCTCCTCGCGGGCAGGTTCACAGTATCCCCTCCTCAAAGACCCCCTCCTCAAAGACCCCCTCCCCAAGTCTCTTATCAACAGCTAGGAAGTATGGAGGAGCACTCCATATCATAAGGGGATGATCAAGGGTCCAAGAAAAGAAGCTGGAAGTTCTTGGCGAGGAACTGTAGCGATGGTAATACTGTAGCGTAAGTCATGACGAAGAATGTTGAAGATCCAGGCAAGATGTAAACAAGACACTGAAGCCATAATACAAGCAAGGCACGAGATTTCAGGACAGCAGGCTTGCATCTCACGTTCTAGTGACTAAGGAGGCAGAGTTCAAGGGCAAGTCGTCTAGGATGAACAGAAGGCATAAATGAGTAGTAATTTGGAATGAAGATTGGTTTTTGATTTGAGGAAGTCAGAGCAAGTGTGGCAAATGGACAAGCGTCATCTTCCTGATGGTAGCAAGAAGGAACAAATCAGCCTTTACACTGGACTTTATAGCTATGACGATGGAACTCAGAAGATACACAGACAACTTACTAGCTGTTTTTTGGATAGCCGTGGTGTCAGGACTCAAATGGAAGTCCGATGCACATAGCTCAGAAGATGGAAAGTTTAATACCAAGGGAAGACTCTCAGCAAAGGTTGTGATCAGGAGGCCCACAGGATCTTCACCACTGGAAGCATGAGATCCCCCCGGGAGGAGCCCTTGAGGATCCAAGCTGCTTGGACTTAGAAGCGGGCACCTGGGGACGAGTATACAATGAGAATTCCAGAGGGCATGAGTTGAGCAGGAAATCGGAAACAGGAGATCCATATAATTTCACTATTTGAAGCCCGAGATCACCCCGGGAGGAGCCCTTGAGGATCCGAGCCGCTTGGACTTAGGTGGGGTCTGCGGAAGGTGGAAGTCCAAAGCTGAGCCAGCAGCGGAGACTAAGAATCTCAGGATAGTATGGCTAGAAGAGAAAGGTCTTTACGGTTTGGTACAAGGATGTTGCATGTTGGGAAATCCATGAAATCTTCAGGCACTCACAATGTGGTGAAGTCACTCTCAGACTTGAAGGTCAGTAGGTGTCACTATAGTACTTTTACAAGGAACTGTTAGTTGAAGGATGATTGCTCCTATGGCTGAGAAGATGAAGTTACCCCAGGACTGGGTTGAGGAGCCAGCTACGACGGATGGAGCTTCAAGAGTCAGGCTCGAAGACAGCGGAGAATTTCATGGATATACAGTGAATCTCCATAGATGAATAGTTGAGTGCAGGCAGTGGTGGACATCCTTGCAGAAGTGAGTCACTGGTGGAAAGCACCGGGGATGAAGAATACTCAGTGAGTTCGTCAAGCTGTATGGTAGAACAGAATGCAGGAAATCAGGATCCTCCAATCTGGATACTGGTAGTTTGGGATACAGCGTGAAGGATGCTGTCTATCCAGGCCTTATGTTCCTACAAGTGTTTGACCTCAATTGCTGTGCCTGCTGGCCTCTAAACAGCGGTTCAACATGGGTCAGAGAGTTGATACAGGCTGGCTACACACGAGACCCTAAGGGACTTTAGTGTGAGAATATCCTTGACAAAAGACAGGGAGGCTGGAAAGCAGTCAGAGTACTGCTTGGCATAGAAAGAGGCTGATTTCAAAATGGAACAGTGGTTCAACATGGGTCGGAGGGTAGATACAGGCAGGCTACACCCTGGGAGTGTTCCCTTTCCTTTGCACAGGAAAGGGCTCCCTAGAATGGGTTTGCTCCTAAACAGCGGTTCAACATGGGTCAGAGGGTAGATACAGGCAGGCTACACCCTGCGAGAGTTCCCTTTCCTTTGCACAGGAAAAGGCTCCCTAGAATGGGTTCACCCCTAAAGTAGGGGGTTTCCATTGGGGTCCAGTGGGCTCTCGCTGGTCTTTTAAAATCAGGCTGGCTGCGCCCGGGATCCCCAGGGACTGTAGCGTGAGAATATCCTTGACAAAAGATGGAGGCTGGAAAGCAGTCAGAGTACTGCTTGGCATAGAAAGAGGCTGATTTCAAAATGGAAGAAATGACCGGAGGTAAAACACTAATAAAAAGGACTTCATCAAGTGAAGTAAAATCCCAAATGCCTGCTGTTGTTTTAGTAGAAACAGAGGCTTTGAAGAACTTTACTATTCCGAAGCTAAGAAGAAGTACTAATAAAGTGTGCTTGGCACCTTGAAACAGATAGAAGAGAGTACATACAGATGAATTATACTTTCAAAGAATAAAGATTTGATATGTGCTATCATCTGAACTCTTCCTGGCATTTTGGTGCAATGCAACTTGAATATACAAAAGAGAGTTTTCAAGGCTGAGTCGGATGAGGGAGCATGTGAACAGCTGTTAAACATGGGTCAACAGGTCCTAAGAGATAGGCTGCAACACCGGGGAGACTTCCCTTTCCTAAGAGCAGGAAAGGGCTTCCTTGCAATGGGTTGGCTCCTAGAGTGGAGCATGAGCCTTCAAAGTGTGGCGACATGGAGCAGGGTGCCATGTGAACAGCTGTTAAACATGGGTCAACAGGTCCTAAGAGAGGCTGCAACACCGGGGAGACTTCCCATTCCTAAGAGCAGGAAAGGGCTTCCGTGGAATGGGTTGGCCCCTAGAGTGGAGCAAGAGCATTCAAAGCGTGGCAACATGGAGCAGGGTCTTACTGTGAGCCTGGTCTCACCGTGTTTGCCACAGTCTAAGTACCTTGGACATCTTTTCTCGTTCTGAACATGGGTCAACAGGTACTAAGGCTGCAACACCGGGGAGAGTTCCCTTTCTTTGAGCAGGAAAGGGCTCTCTGGAATGGATTGGACCCTAGAGTGTATAATGGAACAAATTGTTAGGATTTAAGTATTTGCAAACAGATCATGACATCATAAGCAAGATGGAGGAAGTTCTCTTTTCTGCCCTGAAAGTAAAGAAAACGGTTTTATTTAAGGATCCATGCTGTGGATGATTACTAGTTTTAATTGCCAGAGACTGAGATTTCCTTTTGTATCGAGGGTTCAGCCATTAGGACTGGGCATAAGGCCTGAACAAACAAGCACAGAAGTCGAGGACAGAGTCAATCCCACCTAGGGACATAAGGACAGGACGGACAGGCACTGCAATTGAGGTCAAACACTTATAGGAACATAAGGCCTGGACGAACAGGCACAACAATCAAGGTCAAACACTTGTAGGAATATAAGACCTGGACGGACAGACACAGCAATCGAGGTCAAACACTTGTAGGAACATAAGGCCTGGACGAACAGGCACAACAATCGAGGTCAAACACTTGTAGGAATATAATGCCTGGACGGACAGGCACAGCAATCGAGGTCAAACACTTGTAGGAACATAAGGCCTGGACGAACAGGCACAAAATTGAGGTCAAACACTTTTTGGAACATAAGTCCTGGACGGACAGGCATAGCAGTTGAGGACAGAGGTCAAGCCCACCTAGGGATATAAGTCCTAGATGGACACGCACCGCAGTTTTTTAAATTTATTTATCTTCCTATTTTCAAATGTTTCCAGCACTTCATAGTCAATTACACTCAGGTACTGTAGGTAGTTCCCTATCCCCAGAGGGCTTACAATCTAAGTCAAACCCTTGTAGGAGCATAAGGCATGGACGGACAGGCAAAGCAGTTGAGGACAGAGGTCAAGCCCACCTAGGGAAATAATGCCTGGACGGACAGGCACAGCAGTCGAGGACAAATGTCAAGCCCATGTAGGGACATAACGCCTGGACAGACAGGCACAGCAATCGAGGTCAAACCCTTGTAGGAACATAAGGCCTGGATGGATAGGCACAGCAATCAAGGTCAAACACTTTTAGGAACATAATTCCTGGATGGACAGGCACAGCAATCGAGGTCAAACACTTGTAGGAACATAAGGCCTAGAAGGATATGCACAGCAATCGAGGTCAAATACTTGTACGAACATAAGGCCTGGATGGACAGGTACAGCAATCGACGTCAAACACTTGTAGGAACATAAGGCCTGGACGAACAGTCACTGCAGTCGAGGACAGAGGTCAAGTCCACCTAGGGACATAAGGCCTGGATGGACAGGCAGAGCCATTTTTATTTATTTATTTATCTTACTATTTTCAAATGTTTCCAGTACTTCATAGTCGATTACACTCAGGTACTGCAGGTAGTTCCCTATCCCCAGAGGGCATACAATCTAAGTCAAACCCTTGTAGGAACATAAGGCATGGACGGACAGGCAAAGCAGTTGAGGACAGAGGTCAAGCCCACCTAGGGAAATAATGCCTGGACAGAAAGGCACAGCAGTCGAGGACAGAGGTCAAGCCCATGTAGGGACATAAGGCCTGGACAGGCAAGCACAGCAATCGAGGAAAGGCTGAAGAGGAAAGGCTGAAGAGGTTAGGGCTGTTCAGCTTGGAGAAGAGACAGCTGAGGGGGGATATGATAGAGGTCTTTAAGATCATGAGAGGGCTTGAACGAGTAGATGTGACTCTGTTATTTTCACTTTCGAATAATAGAAGGACTAGGGGGCATTCCATGTAGTTAGCAAGTAGCACATTTAAGACTAATCGGAGAAAATTCTTTTTCACTCAACGTACAATAAAGCTCTGGAATTTGTTGCCAGAGGATGTGGTTAGTGCAGTTAGTGTAGCTGGGTTCAAAAAAGGTTTGGATAAGTTCTTGGAGGAGAAGTCCATTAATGGCTATTAATCAATTTTATTTAGGGAATAGCCACTGCTATTAATTGCATCAGTAGCATGGGATCTTCTTAGTGTTTGGGTAATTGCCAGGTTCTTGTGGCCTGGTTTTGGCCTCTGTTGGAAACAGGATGCTGGGCTTGATGGACCCTTGGTCTGACCCAGCATGGCAATTTCTTATGTTCTTATGTTCTTATGTAAACCCTTGTAGGAACATAAGGCCTGGATGGATAGGCACAGCAATCAAGGTCAAACATTTGTAGGAACATAAGGCCTGGATGGACAGGCACAGCAATCGAGGACAGAGGTCAAGTCCACCTAGAGAGATAAGGCCTGGATGGACAGGCACAGCAATCAAGGTCAAACACTTGTAGGAATATAAGGCCTGGACGGATATGCACAACAATCGCGGTCAAAAACTTGTACGGCCATAAGGCCTGGACGGACAGGCACAGCAATCGACGTCAAACACTTGTAGGAACATAAGGCCTGGAAGGACAGGCACAGCAGTCGAGGACAGAGGTCAAGTCCACCTATGGACATAAGGCCTGAATGGACAGGCACAGCAGTTTTATTTATTTATTTATGTATCTTCCTATTTTCAAACGTTTCCAGCACTTCATAGTCGATTACACTCAGGTACTGTAGGTATTTCCCTATCCCCAGAGGGCTTACAATCTAAGTCAAACCCTTGTAGGAACATAAGGTATGGACGGACAGGCAAAGCAGTTGAGGACAGAGGTCAAGCCCACCTAGGGACATAAGGCCTGGACAGACAGGCACAGCAGTCCAGGACAGAGGTCAAGCCCATGTAGGGACATAAGGCCTAGACAGACAGGCACAACAATCGAGGTCAAACCATTGTAGGAACATAAGGCCTGGACAGACAGGCACAGCAATCGAGGTGAAACAGTAGTAGAATCATAAGGCCTGAATGGACAGGCAAAGCAATCGAGGTCAAACACTTGTAGGAAAATAAGGCCCGTAAGGACAGGCACAGCAATCGAGGTCAAACATTTGTAGGAAATTAAGTCCTGGACGGACAGGCACAGCAGTCGAGGACAGAGGCCAAGCCCATGTAGGGACATAAGGCCTGGACAGACAGGCACAGCAATCAAGGTCAAACCCTTGTAGGAACATAAGGCCTGGATGGACAGGCACAGCAATCAAGGTCAAACTCTTGTAGGAACATAAGGCCTGGATGGACAGGCACAGCAATCAAGGTCAAACACTTGTAGGAACATAAGGCCTGGACGGACAGGCACAGCAGTCGAGGACAGAGGCCAAGCCCATGTAGGGACATAAGGCCTGGACAGACAGGCACAGCAATCGAGGTCAAACCCTTGTAGGAACATAAGGCCTGGATGGACAGGCACAGCAATCAAGGTCAAACTCTTGTAGGAACATAAGGCCTGGATGGACAGGCACAGCAATCAAGTTCAAACACTTGTAGGAACATAAGGCCTGGACGGACAGGCACAGCAGTCGAGGACAGTGGTCAAGCCTACCTAGGGACATAAGGCTTGGATGGACAGACACAGCAGGTTTTTTTTTTATTATTTATTTATCTTCGTATTTACAAACGTTTCCAGCACTTCATAGTTGATTACACCTAGGTACTTTAGGTAGTTCCCTATCCCCAGAGGGCTTACAATCTCAGTCAAACCCTCATAGGAACATAAGGCCTGGATGGACAGGCACAGCAGTCTTTTTTTTTTTTTTTTTTAATTTATTTAACTTCCTATTTTCAAACGTTTCCAACACTATATAGTAGATTACACTCAGGTACTCTAAGGTATTTCCCTATCCCCAGAGGGCTTACAATCTAAGTCAAACCCTTGTAGGAACACAAGGCCTGGATGGACAGGCACAGTAATCGAGGTCAAACCCTTGTAGGAACATAAGGCCTGGACTGACAAGCAGAGCATTTGAGGACAGAGGTCAATCCCACGTATAGACATAAGTAGTTGCCAGCCTTCCAGCATCTGTCTGATGCATGCTAGAATATTGGCTGCGGTATGGGCCTGGTCCGTCAGGTGGGTGTGCAGTAAAGCCCACTTCCACCCTGATACTTGTTCAGTAATAGAGCTGCTGGCTGCCCCTGCCTCAGCCAGGTCCCACCAGTCTGCTGTCAGGGAGAGGTAAGAGTGTGCAGCATTCATGGAGGTCCAGATATCGCAGGTGAAATGCACTCTTCCCTCTGCCTTAGCTAGCACCTCTTGCATGCAACTGCACCACTGCTTGTACAGGCTGGGGATGACTTTTCTGCTAAATGTGATTCTGGAGGGGACTTTTTAATTTGGAAGTACGACCTTCAGAAAATGGTTGAAACCCACATTCTCCACTAACTGCAAGGGCTGGTCATCAAGGGTATCATTTCCCCCATGCTCCTCGTTACAACTTTTGAGGCTACCTGCCTCCTACCCCGGGATAGCATTACTGCACTCCTCCCCATTTCCTCCATGGTGGGTTGTCACTTCTGCCACATGTTGGGGTTGCTGGCCTGCCACCTGACTGCTAGAAGGGGATTTGTATTTATTTATTTATTTATTTATTTATTTATTTATTTATTTAACGTTTTTTCTATACCGACATTCGCACAAGACATCACATCGGTTTCCAGACAACAGAAAATTCAGCCAACTGGGCTTTACATTGCAACTGATATTATAACTAGGTAGGGAAGGGATGGGGAGGGGGGGGGCAGGGAGGCAATTGGGATTTTATGTGAATACATAGAAAAAAGGAGGAGTAGGAAGTGGTCTATTTACAAGATGGTGGAATTATGTACATTCTATATACAAGGCGAGGAGGAGGGAGGGGTGCGATCTTGGGGGGATAGGAGGGGCTTGATTAGGGGAGAGATGGAAGGTTTGATGGAGAGGGGATGGGGAAGGAGAGAGGGGAGAGGTAGAGGAGGAGGAATGAGGAATGGGACTGGGTAGTTAGGAGTAGGCATGCGTGAAAAGCCATGTCTTAAGTTTCTGTCTGAATTGGAGCATGTCAGCATGGGCTGACTCTGCTGCTTTTGAACCACTCTACACTGCTTGGAAGGGGACCCCTGACTGATACTGCCACCATCCCCAGATGGCAGTAATCTTGTTGGGTGTTGCCTCTACATATGATGCGTCATGCTAAAATTAGATAGATATCCCATTTGCTTGCCTCTCCTAATATCAATTGCACAGTAATTACACCGAGCAAAACGCGGGTCATCCTTCACTTTAAAATGGCTGCAGATCGCAGATGTCTTTCATGATCCTCCCTTCTCTAAACCCTTGGGGGTGGAAGCTGGCACTGGAGCTGAGGTAGTGGGTGCACCGTGAGAAGCAATGCCAGGGGCCTCAGTCACCCTCTGTGCCTGTGCTGACTGCCCTTCTTTTTCCTCATCAGTTTCATCTCTCCCATACTACACTGATGTGGAGGCTAGGACAGGACTAGCTGATCCTCCCAAAAATTTGTCACCTATTACTTCTTCTGTTTCTGATGAGAATCCCACACAAGACATCTTCATCTGAATCAGAAGCAAACAGTGACTGCGCTACCTTATCAACGCTAAGTGTTAGTCGAGACTTCTGTCCCCCTGCTGCTTTTGGGTGTCAACATTTTGTCTGGCATGACTCAGCTTCCCCTTCCCTCACCTCCAAGACTACAGGGCCAGAAACAGCTGGTGGAGATGGTAATGCATCATGGTAGGATTTCATTTTTTTCGCGATGTTACTGCCTGCCCCTACAAAGAGTTTAGATTGTGACAGGTGCCTTTTTAACTTTAATGGGGGAGTGGCACTAGTGTCTTTTGAATTGCCAGTCCCAATCACTCGACTACATCTATCTTTCCCTGACATTATGGATTTAATGTCACTGACTAGTGCCTAGCCACTGCCCACTGTCATAGTGCCTTGCTATGCACTAATGTAAGGTGTGTGGTATGCACACACAAGCAGCTTGCTTGTAAGCACAGAAAAGGCAGAGTGGGCACTTGACTGCACAGACCATCCCAATAATAAAGTTAAGTCTGTTAAACTACCCACTGCCCACTGTCACAGTGCCTTGCTTTGCACTAATGTAAAGTGTGTGGTGTGCACACACACACGCAGCTTGCTTGTAAGCTCAGAAGAGGCAGGCTGGGCACTTAACTGCACAGACCATCCAAAAAATAAAGTTCAATCTGTTAAACTACCCACTGCCCACTGTCACGGTGCCTTGCTATGCACTAATATAAGGTGTGTGGTGTGCACATACACACACAGCTTGCTTGTAAGCACAAAAGAGGCAGACTGGGCACTTGACTGCACAGACCGTCCCAATAATAAGGTTCAGTCTGTTAAACTACCCACTGCCCACTGTCAGGGTGCCTTGCTATGCACTAATGTAAGGTGTGGTGTGCCCGCACACGCAGCTTGCATGTAACACAAAAGAGGCAGACTGGGCACTTGACTGCACGGACCGTCCCAATAATAAAGTTCAATCTGTTAAACTATCCACTGCCACGGTGCCTTGCTATGCACTAATGTAAGGTGTGTGGTGTGCACACACAAGCAGCTTGCTTGTAAGCACAGAAAAGGCAGAGTGGGCACCTAACTGCACAGACCGTCCCAATAATAAGGTTCAGTCTGTTAAACTACCCACTGCCCACTGAAGCCCAGTGCACAGAGACTGAGTGACTTGAATTAAAAATAGTTTAAAAAGGCTGGATTTTTGGCACACTAGAAAATGGATGAAAATATATCTCTCCTAGCCAGCCACAACACCCTATTGGTGATTGCTAGCAGCTTCTCTCCCTGGCACAGCGTCTCAGTCAGATCACCTAAATAATAAACTGCTTCAAACAAACACAAACAGGGCTAGCTGGCACTGCAGCAAAATAAAGAATAAATAGTTTTTTATTTCTTTTTACTAACTAGCCTATCTCTCAGTGCAGCCTCCTTACACAAACCCCACCTCCCCACACCACTGCTGTAAAGAAAGTGTGTGGCTCGCCTCTTCTGATGAATATATAGTGCCTGCTCATCAGTAAAATCCACAGAGAACACTGAATGACAGCACGATTGGCTGCATTCAGTGCATTTCACAAAATGTCAGCGCTGATATGCTGCATTTCGGTATCCATGCTGACCTGTCTGACCCTATCCTGTGAATCACTGTGACTCACAGGAAAGGGTCAGACAGGTCAGCATGGATACCGGAATGTAGGGTATGAGTGCTGACATTTTGTGAAATCATTGCAAATGGCAGCGAAGAAAAGTGTGCGCCGCGCAACGCATTAAACGGATAATAAGTTATATTCGTGGGGAGTCGTGATGCGTTTCGCCTCCCCACGTGTATAAAAAAAAAAAAAAAAGTGTTAAATAAAATAAATAATGAAAAGGGTAATATACGCTGCCGATCACTAATATGGCGAAAACGAATGCACACCCCTAACAGAGCCATTATGACATTTTCCGTTTTATTCACTATTTCCTTCCTAATAATTCCCAACATTCTCTTTTCTTTTTTGACTGCCGCAGCACACTGAATCGACAATGTCAATGTGTTATCCACTATGACGCCTAGATCTCTTTCTTTGGTGGTAGCACCTAGTATGGAACCTAACATCGTGTAACTATAGCAAGGGTTATTTTTCCTTATATGCGTCACCTTGCACTTATCCACATTAAATTTCATCTGCCATTTCGAAGCCCAATTTTCCAGTCTCACAAGGTCTTCCTGCAATTTATCACAATCTGCTTGTGATTTAACTACTCTGAACAATTTTGTATCATCTGCAAATTTGATTACCTTACTCATCGTATTTCCTTCCAGATCATTTATAAATATATTGAAAAGCAAGGGTCTCAATACAGATCCCTGAGGCACTCCACTGTCCACTCCCTTCCACTGAGAAAATTGTCCATTTAATCCTACTCTCTGTTTCCTGTCTTTTAGCCAGTTTGTAATCCAAGAAAGGACATCGCCACCTATACCATGACTTTTTACTATTCCTAGAAGCCTCTCATGAGGAACTTTATCAAACGCCTTCTGAAAATCCAAGTACACTGCATCTACCGGTTCACCTTTATCCACATGTTTATTAACTCCTTCAAAAAAGTGAAGCAGATTTGTGAGGCAAGACTTGCCTTGGGTAAAGCCATGCTGATTTTGTTCCATTAAACCATGTCTTTCTATGTGTTCTGTGATTTTGATGCTTAGAACACTTTCCACTATTTTTCCTGGCACTGAAGTCAGGCTAACCAGTCTGTAGTTTCCCGGATCACACCTGGAGCCCTTTTTAAATATTGGGGTTAGATTAGCTATCCTCCAGTCTTCAGGTACAATGCATCCATTGTACATTCACCATCACTGTAAAAATTATATTTATTAATTGAAAAAATATTTTTTTGTTTTTTATTATTAAATTAAAAGTCTGTCATGAACTTTCAAAATCAGTCTTTTGTAGACATTCATCTCCAATGACCATATAAAGAAGAGTTAAGCAGCAGTCTCTTTGTGCAAAATTTAAACACAGCCCAACACAGCCGGTGTTTCGCAGAAAAGCTTCCTCAGGGGCATATAAGTAATATTAACACAGGAGTCCTACTGTGCGATGAAGAAGAACTTCTGAGACTTCGTGTCCATCTTGAACTGGCAAATACTTCTGTGTTAACATTACTTATATGCCCCTGAGGAAGCTTTTCCACGAAACACCGACCGTGTTGGGCTGTGTTTATATTTTGCACAGAGAGACTGCTACTTAACTCTTCTTCATATGGTCATTGGAGATGAATGTCTACTAAAGACTGATTTTGAAAGTTAATGACAGACTTTTAATTTAATAATAAAAAACAAAAAAATATTTTTTCAAGTAATAAATATAATTTTTACAGTGATGGTGAATGATTAGAAGACCGGTTGGGTTTTGGGTTAAAATCACAACGTCTGGCTTGATGACACCGTCACTTAGGCTATGATTTAAATTTAATTCAGTTGCCCTTACTTTCTACAGTTTACCGATTGGGTTACTGTATTGACTCTCCTTATTTATAAAATTGGTAATTGTAAGTCTCCCATGATTACCGCACTACCAATTTGGTTAGCTTCCCTAATTTCTCTTAGCATTTCACTATCAGTCTCACCATTTTGACCAGGTGGATGGTAGTATACTCCTATCACTAAGGTCTTCCCCGACACACAAGGGATTTCTACTCATAAAGTTTCAATTGTGCATTTAGTCTCATGCCAGATGTTTATCATGTTGAACTCTATGCCATCCCAGACATAAAGTGCCACATCGCTTCCCGGGTGCTCCTCTCTGTCATTGCGATAATTTGTACCCCGGTATAGCACTGTCCCATTGGTTGTCCTCCTTCCACCATGTCTCTGAGATGACAATTAAGTCTATGTCATCATTCACTGCTATACATTCTAATTCTCCCATCTTACTTCTTAGACTTCTGGCATTAGCATACAAACATTTCAAAGTTTGTTTTTTGTTTGTATTTTCATTCTGCTTTTTAATTGATAGGGATAAGTTAGAATTTTTTAGCTCAGGTGTGTTTTTAGTTACAGGCACTTGGACTACTTTTCTTATTATTGGACCCTGACTGTTGGGATGCCCTAATCCTAATGCAACATTAGAATCCTTTGAAGATACTTCTTTCTGAACCATGCGCTGCTGAGCGACTGTTGGCTTTCCCATATGTTCTAGTTTAAAAGCTGCTCTATCTACTTTTTGAAGGTTAGCGCCAGCTGTCTGGTTCCACCCTGGCTAAGGTGGAGCCCATCCCTTCAGAAGAGACTCCCCCTTCCCCAAAAGGTTCCCTAGTTCCTAACAAAATTGAATCCCTCTTCTTTGCACCATCGTCTCATCCACGCATTGAGACTCTGGAGCTCTGCCTGCCTCTGATGACCTGCGCGTGGAACAGGAAGCATTTCAGAGAATGCTACCCTGGAGGTTCTGGATTTAAGCTTTCTACCTAAGAGCCTAAATTTGGCTTCCAGAACCACCTTCCCACAATTTCCTATGTCGTTGGTGCCCACATATACCATGATAGCCGGCTCCTCCCCAGCACTGTCTAAAATCCTATCTAGGTGACGCGTGAGGTCTGCCACCTTCACACCAGGTAGGCATGTTACCAGGTGATCCTCACGCCCACCAGCCACCCAGCTGTCTACATTCCTAATAATCGAAACACCAAATATGACTGTGACTGCGGCCTAATTGCATTGGTTCTTCCTCACCAGCAACTGGACCCGAAGGAACAGGTCTGGGTGTGGACTTAACTCGAGCTTTGCCCTGAAGGGGTCTTCTGGGAGTCTTGGTCTCTTAAACCTTGTCACAAAGTTGGTGATCAATCCTTGTTGCCAACTTCACCAGTTCAGCCAAGGTCTCAGGCATCTCACGAGCTGCCAGTTCATCTTTCAAACAAGAGTTCAGTCCTTCAAAGAAGAGGGTCCTCAGGCATTTAGGGTCCCAATCAGATGCCAGTATCTTGAATTCTATAATGAAATCTGATAAAGGTTTAGTACCTTGCTTCAGGTGAACCAACGAAGATCCTGCAGTGGTATGCCGGGCAGGGTCATCAAAAACTAGAGATGTGAATCGTGTCCTCGATCGTCTTAACGATCGATTTCGGCTGGGAGGGGGAGGGAATCGTATCGTTGCCGTTTGGGTGTTTAAACTATCGTTAAAATCGTGAGCCGGCACACTAAAACACCCTAAAACCCACCCCGACCCTTTAAATTAAATCCCCCACCCTCCCGAACCCCCCCAAAATGCCTTAAATTACCTGGGGGTCCAGCGGGGGTCCGGAACGGCCTCCTGAAATCGAATCGTGTTGTCTTCAGCCGGTGCCATTTTGCGCCGGCCATAGACCAACACGATTCGACTGCAGGAGGTCATTCCGGACCCCCGCTGGACTTTTGGCAAGTCTTGTGGGGGTCAGGAGGTCAGGAGGCCCCCCAAGCTGGCCAAAAGTCCCTGGGGGTCCAGCGCGGGTGCGGGAGCGATCTCGTTTTTCCGTACGGAAAAACGATTTACGGCAGGAGATCGCTCCTGGACCCCCGCTGGACCCCCAGCGGGGGTCCGGGGGTCCGGAACGACCTCCTGCAGTCGAATCGTGTTGGTCTATGGCCGGCGCCATTTTGCGCCGCCATTTTGCAAAATGGCGGCGCAAAATGGCGCCGGCTGAAGACAAAACAATTCGATTTCAGGAGGCCGTTCTGGACCCCCGCTGGACCCCCAGGTAATTTAAGGCATTTTGGGGGGGTTCGGGAGGGTGGGGGATTTAATTTAAAGGGTCGAGGTGGGTTTTAGGGTGTTTTAGAGTGCCGGTTTTCCTGCCCTCCCCCTTCCCCTCCCCCTTCCCCCGATTTACGATTTTTTAACGATAAATCGGGGGAATTGTTATTGTATCGTGGCCCTAATGATTTTTGACGATTTAAAATATATCGGACGATATTTTAAATCGTCAAAAAACGATTCACATCCCTATCAAAAACTGATCTGAACAGTTCAAGGAATCCAACAAGATCATGTAGGATAGGATCATCATGCTTCCACAGCGAAGAGGCCCAAGCCAACAACCTTCCATCCAGATAAGACAAGATGTAGGTGGCCTTGGCATAGGCTGTAGGAAAATGGCTAGGTTGCAGGGAAAAGTGCATGCAGCACTGGTTAATAAAACCTCTGCATTTCCAAACTTCCCCCGAAAAGCATGTTGGAGCAGATAGAGGTAAATTGTCTAGACCGTCACTTCAAGCGGTGTAACTTCTTTACCTGTGGTGGTGGGTAAGTTCATCTGTGCGTGCAGCTGGTTGAATGCAGCAGTCAAATTCTCCAGTGCATTCTGCTGTTTGGAGATTTGCTGGGCCAGGCCTGGAATGGCCTGCAGTGAGCCGAATCCATGGAGCCGAATCCATGGAGGCGAATCCATGGAGTTTGCAATCTGTTATGGTTTAGCGGTGTTTGGGTGGATTCTTGGGTACTGTGGCAGATGACCATGCCCTCGGGGAAGAGCCCCGTGGAGAGCCACAGTATTGGGCTAGACTCAGGATGCACAAACACAGAATTAGGTATTTTATTGTACAGCTTGATGTATACCACCAGAGATGGCAGTAGTGAGTTGATCCGGAGGTAGCAGTCTCAGGACCCTCCGCAGAGGGGACCCATCTCTCCACGTTGGTATAGGGGGATTCTGGTGTAGGTTTCCCAGAAAGGCAATGCTGTAGATGAAACAGACTAAGAGTTAGATTACTCACTAGATGGTAGCTGTAGGTTGGCGATTCCACCAGGTAGAAGTAGATGGTACAGGCACCGAGGCAGGGAGAGCAGGCCCTCGAGTAGTGAGTACCTGATCCCAGGGGAGGGAGGGGGGGAGAAAGGGCACACAGAAAAAAAAAACCCCAAACCCACCCCAACCCTTCAGATCTAATTATTTACAATCTCCCACCCATGTGACGGGGCTATCAGTGCCATTGGCCGGCCCCTGTCCCATGGTAGGAGCAATGGATGGCCCGCTCCATTTTTTAAGATGGTACCGGCCATCCATTGCTCCTACCATGTGAGAGGGGATGGCCAATGGCACCGATAGCTCATGTCACATGGTAAGGGCAAAGGGCCATGGCGCCCTTTTGTTTACTGGCAGCCGATGGCCCGACAGCGGGAGATTGCTCCTGGGACCCCTGCTGGACCACCAGGGACTTTAGGCAAGTTTTGGTGGGGTCGGGAGGGTGGGGGATTGTAAATAATTAAATCTGAAGGATCGGGGTGTTTTGTTTTTTTTCGGATCGGGGAGACTTTTTTCGGATCGGGGAGATCTATGAAAACCAAACCGGAAACGATTGCCAGTACGATACACATCTCTAATACTGAGCATAAAAGGCTGCAGTTTTATCAAACCTAGCCAAGCTGGCCCAGCATTTATTTTTCTAATAATCAATTAGTGTGTCCAGTGCAGTGATTCCCAAACCTGTCCTCAGGGACCCTCAGTCAGTCAGGTTTTCAGGATAAATTTGCATGCAGTGAAGGCAGTGAATGCAAATCTATGCCATGCATATTCACTGTGGATATCCTGAAAACCCATTTGACTGGGGCTTCCTCAGGACAGGTTTGGGAACCTCTGGTCTAGTGAATGACTGTTTTCAATGAGAGGGGAAACTGTGAGTCCACATCATTCACAGCTGATACTAGAGTTAGTGGGAAAATTTGGTCTTCCTTAGAATAAAAAATCTAAATTCAAAAAACAATCACTCAACAATTTAGACTTAATTTCTCAAAGATGATAGTGAATATAATAAAAAAAAGAAGGGAATACCACATAGATTTCAGTATGGAATCACCAGGTGGTACCCATTTCCATCACTAGTAGAAAACCAATATGGTATTCCTTCTGTGAAAAACATGCTACTCATGTATTTAAAAAAAATCAAGGGAAATGAAAAAGACTTCTCTGTCTCCAGGGGGGAAAGTAGCACTACCCTAGCTATAAATGAAAGAGGTTATGAAGGTATTTTAATTCTCAGATAGGTTTAGATTTAAGTTTATTTTATATCTGATATCCCAATAAATGCCTTAGACATCTCAGCTGGTTACAATAAAATGTATCATTTATATAAATAAATATCAAAATGCATATAAACAAAATTAAAATTGCAGTATCTCTAAAATATAACTGAAATATTATGTAAAAACCCTCTCTAATATATAAAAACATGATAGCAGGAATAGCATTTAAACATCTCAGATACCAATGGCATTGAAGGTGATTTAATAAGTGGCAAATTGCAATAGCCAACAATAGCCAATAGCTAATAATTTTCAAAGTTTTCCATTTTATAACATAGATATTATCTTTAACCAAGGCACACTCAGCCTCCTGCAATTTCTCCATCCTAGATGCTAATAAATCTGCACATTTCTTACAACCAGCCTGACCAGAAGTCAAAAACCCCTTCTGTTTCCTGCAGCTTGACAATCAATAAAGACAATTATCCCGAAAAGATAAGCCCCAGGATTATCTTCAAAATTTCCTTTCTAGATCAAATTCATGAATAACTAGTGCATGCTGGAAATCTTGAGAAGATCAAGAAGCTATAGCCTGCCTCAGGTTCCATCATCAATGGGGCACCCCACATGGAACTGCCAACCTGCCTATCACCACACTGTAGAAGCCATGAATATATAGCACTCTCAGGCTGTATGAGTGCAGCCTCAAGAAGGCCTTCACTCCTTTCAGTTTGCACAGATCCCTTGGCCTCTCTCACTGACTGAGGTGGGTTGCTGATGGTGCCGACGCTACCTTTGCCCTCACTATGTCATATGGGCGACCGTCGCCCGTATGACATAGTGAGGGCAAAGGTAGCGCCGGCACCATTTTGAAGACTGGCAATATGGCCCGCGTGCAGGAGGTCGCTCCCGGACCCCCGCTGGACTTTTGGCAAGTCTTGTGGGGGTCAGGAGGCCCCCCCAAGCTGGCCAAAAGTCCCTGGGGGTTCAGCAGGGGTCTGGGGGCAATCTCCTGCACGTGTGATGTCGGGAGCCAGGAACCAAAATGGTGCCGGTGCTACCTTTGCCCTGTCACATGATAAGGGCAAAGGGCCACCGGTGCCATTTCTCAATGCAGCCGTGGCCAGAGAGAGAGGGGGAGATCACGTCGGGACCCCCCCCCCCACTGGACTCCAGGTAATTTAAAACATTTTGGGGGGGTTCGGGAGGGTGGGGGATTTGTTTTAAAGGTTCGGGGTGAGTTTTAGGGTTTTTTTGTTGTGCCGGTTTTCTCGCGCCCTATTTAACGATACAATACAAATGCCCCTGACGATAAATCGGGGGCATTTGTATTGTATCTGCACTCTAACGATTTTGGACGATTTTAAAATTATCTGACGATAATTTTAATCGTTCAAAAACGATTCACATCCCTACTGGTCTCTGCATTATTTGCACATTTCAGAGCATGGATCTGGATAAATTAAGGTGTTGCTCTGCTGACCCTTATTTAAGCATGAAAATAATATATATATGAATATAGCATAAACACAAGAAAAGTGAAGGAAATGTTTATGTGTGTGTGTGTATATATCTATATCTATCTATATAGATAGATAGATAGATATATATATATAGATCGCAATGAGCATAAGAATGCATATAAACAATATTTAGCCCCCCCCAAAAAAAACAGGAAATCCAGGAACAAGGTCCAAAACAGTACTAAAGTCCAAAAAACACAGGTTAGTTGGCTGGTTAAAAGAAATATTCTATTTTCTTTTACATATTTTGTAACTTGGATTAAGTTGCTCATTTTCAAACTTTCTAATTTAGTTTTGGGTTTTTTTTAAATAAAGTATGTATCTGCCTAATATGGTTATTTGCTGATGTGCTTTCTTAGAACAATTCATTTCTATAATTTTATCTATAACTTTTCTCATGAGTTAAAACTGGCAGAAATCTTAATATGCAATAATGAATTTCCAGGAATTAATGAGAATCCTGAGCATTCTGAAGAGGGAAAGACTATTTTTTGCAAAGACGTGGAATATTCAAATGTTGAAATTAATTATAGCAGTTGCAAAGCGTTTCTTCCTGTTTAATGTTTTGTCAGGAACATCAGGTAACATCTTCAATTTCTATTTTTGTTTCCTTCTCTGCTGTGAATTCTTTACAGTTAGTAATAATTTTATTTAATAGGCCAATACATGAATTATCCCAAGATTATGTTGTGGATAATCTTACTGGATCAGATGGGACCTGTTTTCAGACAAAGCCACGTAAACTGTGGAATCTATTTTTAAAAATCCCTTTTTGCTAAGTTGTGGCTAAAAATCATGCTGGGTTTAAATTAGTTAGCTAAAATCTAGATCGGGCACTCAGAAAATTGACTTGAAGTTCAACAGAATGAAATTTTCTCCTCACCCTGAGCTGTGATCTACCAACCTCCCACCCAGTAGCCCTGATCTCAATAAAAGCTCCATCTGCCCTGCCTCCCACCAAGCATCTCAATCTCCATGATAGTCTCCCCCTTCTCTAGCAGCCCACAATACTGTGCCCTCTCCCCAGCATCCTGATAGCCCAGCAGCCCAGAATGCTTTGCCAGCTTTGCTATCTCCCCCATTTAGTCCCTTACCTCTTCCCTAAGAACATAAGAAATTGCCATGCTGGGTCAGACCAAGGGTCCATCAAGCCCAGCATCCTGTTTCCAACAAAGGCCAAACCAGGCCACAAGAACCTGGCAATTACCCAAACACTAAGAAGATCCCATGCTACTGATGCAATTAATAGCAGTGGCTATTTCCTAACTAAACGTGATTAATAGCAGTTAATGGACTTCTCCTCCAAGAACTTATCCAAACCTTTTTTAAACCCAGTTAAACTAACTGCACTAACCACTAACACTAACCACATCCTTTATCCGCCAATTGCGATATGCTACTATCTTCTTTTAAGGCTATGGGAATATTTTTTCCTGCTTTTTCTGTTTTATGTAAACCGGTATGATTTGCATTTTAATGTAAGAATGTCGGTATATAAAAATTATAAATAAATAAATAAATAAATGGGCTTCTCTCAAATTGTTAAAGGTTCCACGCACAAAGCAGGGCACACTCTGGACCTTATATTCATCAACTCAGGCCTTTCACAATCTTCCCCACCACAATGCTCCCCTATCCCATGGTCAGATCACCTGATGATAACAACTAATCTCTGTATCAAGGACAACCCCATATCTCCAAACACCAAAACCACAATTCACTACAGGAACTCATGCTCTAGAGTGGACCTCACCTCTCTCCTATCTTCGAAACTCACCAATCTTGACCTTACAGACGCAGAAACAGCCACCTCGTCATGGCACAACATTACGAACAAGGTGGCAGAAAAACTTTGCCCCCAAAAAACCAAAGAGATCAACCCAGCCTGCAAAAACAAAAAACCATGGTTCACGCAGGAACTAAAAACCATCAAATTAGAATTGAGAAAAAAAGAACACGCATGGCGGAGGAATCCTTCCAACACTACACTGAATGAGTACAAAACCCTCATGCACAACTACAGAAACAACATCCTTCGCACAAAGAGAGATTTTTATGCCCACAAAATTCACAATTTTTCCTTTGATCCCAAAGCGCTGTTCACATATGTCTCAGAGCTCACAAAACCCACCTCACCAACTATCCCAGATGATCAAGCACAATCAAGATGCACAGAACTTGCTCAATTTTTTGAAAACAAAATTCTCAATCTAATGGCCCCTTTGGCAACCAGTAACACAGTACCTCCTTCTATCATCACTCCTTCACGCAACCAGAACATAAACCTAGATTCATTCGAACCTATCTCCTCACTTGAAATTGAAATGACTCTCAAAAAGATGAAACCCTCCACTCACCCGACAGATTCCATCCCTTCTAAACTCCTACTCACCATTCCGAACATCATAGCGAAGCCCTTAGCAGAGATAATTAATAGCTCGCTAACCCAAGGCCTAGTACCAGACATCCTGAAACTAGCCACCCTCAAACCTCTCCTCAAAAAACCCAACTTGGACCCTACAGACCCAGCTAATTTTCGCCCCATAGCTAACCTTCCATTTGTAGCCAAACTTATGGAGAGGATAGTCAACAAACAGTTATCTGAATACCTAGAAGAGCATAAAATACTCACAACAGCCCAATTCGGATTCCGCAAATCCCTTAGTACGGAATCCCTCCTAACCTCTCTAACTGACAGAGTCCTCGTAGGTCTGGAGAAAAAGACCCCATACATCCTGATTCTCCTCGACCTATCAGCTGCGTTTGATACCGTAAAACACTCTATCCTGATCGACCGGCTATCAGACATAGGCATCTCAGGATCAGCCCTGGAATGGTTCAGATCCTTCCTACACAATAGGACTTTCAAGGTCAGAATCAGCAACAAGGATTCCCTCCCGGTCAAATCCTCTTTCGGAGTTCCCCAAGAATCCTCTCTCTCCCCCACCCTCTTTAACATCTATCTTCTCCCCCTATGTCATCTACTCTCAAGTCTTAAGGTCACACACTTCATATATGCAGACGATGTTCAGATTCTGCTGCCAATCACTGACTCCATCTCCAGCACCATCAACTTCTGGAACAATTGTCTACAGTCCATAAACTCACTCCTATCTAGCCTTAACCTAGTACTTAATACGTCAAAAACAGAACTTTTGCTTATCACTCCAGATGAGAACCTTCAGCCTACCAACAACCAAACCTCACCACCAATGATCAATTCCACTCAAGTAAGAGACCTTGGGGTCACCTTAGACAAAGGCTGAACCTCAAAGAATTTGTCAAGAACACAACGAAAGAATGCTATTATAAACTACATATTCTGAAAAAGCTGAAACCTCTCCTGCATTTTCAGGACTTCAGAACAGTCCTCCAAACAATACTATTTTCCAAAATCGATTACTGCAACTCTCTGCTTATAGACCTTCCAACCATTACCACAAAACCTCTACAAATGTTGCAGAACTCCGCCTCAAGGATTCTTACTAACACCAGCAGAAGTGAACACATAACACCCATACTAAAACACTTACACTGGCTCCCCATCAGATCCAGAATCATTTTCAAAGTGCTAACTATAACACACAAGAACATCCATTCACAAACGTCGCTAGATCTAAGCCTTCCACTTCGCCTACACGAGTCTTCAAGACCAATCAGAAACAGATACTTAGGCACCTTACACGTACCTCCAGCCAAGTCCTCACTCAAGAAACGTGCATTCTCGACTGCCAGCCCCCTTCATTGGAATGCCCTCCCCACGGACATTCGCCTCGAAACGTGTACTCGAACATTCAAAAAGAAACTCAAGACCTGGCTCTTTACAAAAGCCTACACTTAAAGGTCTAGCTCAGAACCACGTCCCAGAACTTGAATCATTCTCGCTTTTATAATCATATCAAACAACTCCTAATTTTTATCCTTGGTCTCACAATTCCAAATCATTAAATATTTGAGCATGCTACACCAATACCTCTTAATCCAGATGTAACCTCAGTTTTTGAAGTCTTCACTCCTATAGAAATAACCGCCAGTTCTTATTTACTTAACCCTATTCTGTAGACGTAAACTTTTCATGAAGACTGTAATCTGTAAGCACCTGTATTTATTATAAGAATTTGTATTTACTATTTATATTTATTATTTAGCTATTAACATTGTTCTGTTACCACTTGGTACTATTTCTCTCCTTTACCTCAAACTCTAAGTTCCTACTAAGTTAGCCATGTTATTTATACCCAATCGTTGGATGTAATTGTATATTTGTTTAATTGTTCAATCTGTTTGATGTAATTTTCTGTTCCTTGTTCTGTGTAAACCGAAGTGGTATGCACTAGTGCATGAACTCCGGTATATAAAAGCCTTTAAATAAATAAATAAAATAAATCCTCTGGCAACAAATTCCAGAGCTTTATTGTGCATTGAGTGAAAAAGAACTTTCTCCGATTAGTCTTAAATGTGCTACTTGCTAACTTCATGGAATGCCCCCTATCCTTCTATTATTTGAAAGTGTAAATAACCGATTCACAATCACATCTACTCATTCAAGACCTCTCATAATCTTAAAGACCTCTATCATATCCCCCCTCAGCTGAGTGAAGAGATCCTAATGACAGGTGGCGCCATATATGGGTAGGGTATTGTGGGCTATCAGAGAGGGGTGGTTATGGAGACTGGGTGCTGGATAGTTGGAGGTAGGGTACTGCAAACTGCTAGGGGTTGAGTTTTTATTGATAGGGTATTGAGAGCCTGTTTGAACTCTGGTTTTGTTTTCCAATTTGGCAGGAAGCAACAAGGATTGCTGGGTCTCAGTGTACAAAAGCAGAAGCTTAGATATAAGCTAGCTATATCTACTCCCAGGGTTGGCTAGCTAAGTTAAGTGGCTAATGTTGAATATTAGCATTTGTCTCCTAACTTCTCTCCCCCAACCTAACCTCATCCCTGGGATCACCCAGAATTTGAGTGTTTCAATTTATCGTCCTAACAAAGCTAGCTGGCTAATTTTAGCCTTTCATTTAGATAAAACATTACAAATCATTGGATCTAACCAGTTTATTTAGCAGCTAGACAGGTTTGAAAATAGATCCTTCTGTGATCTCAAAATTTCATGTACAACATCTTCGGATAAGTCATAAGATAGCCCAATAAAATCTAAACAGAAACTCATTTTCCCAGGACAAATATGGCTACTAAAATGCTGCTTGAATTATTTGTTTCTTTCTTTCTTTCTTTATTTGTTTTTTTATGTCGATATTCTGAAACCGTCATACCAGTTCACAATATTTTATAAAATACATAAATAATAGCAAAGCTAAAACACATACATAATAAAATAGTTCAATGCCATAAAAATAATATATCAACAAAAAACAGATAAAAAGAGAATAAAACAGGAAAGGGAGAAAGAAAATCTTCTTAACCTCAGGGACATAAATACTCCTAATAAAATTAGAATTAGCTTTCCATTATTCCTGTTTAACCATTTCCACTATTGACCTTGCTTTTGCATTTTATACCTGAAATCTTCCTCTTCTCCTGATGATCGTGATACATCTAAAATACTCAGTCCTTACGTTTTTGTTCTTCTCTCCATCAAAATCGCATTCCTACCCCAGAATGTTAGTTCAAGTAATTAGTCTGGGGCATTCTGTTATTTGTTTGATTTTATTTTCCTGACACTAGTCGATATTGTTTGGATATGCAGAAGGACCACATTTCATAATCCTCACTCATTTAACTTTGTTACCATCTCTGCGGCTAAACTTTCATGCCTAGCAGTGCACAACAGTGAGGCAGATCAGTGTGTACACTAGTAATGCAACTTTACAGGTGACTTTTTCTTCAGCTTTATTACTCTGTAGGCAACTAAAAACCTTAACATTTACATTCAGGTCCTATTGCCATCTATTCATTACTGGGCATGTATGTTATGCCAGAGTACATCAGAATTCCATCAGAAATAGTCTGCAACATAATGTTTGCAGTAATAAAAATATCATCTTAGACTAATCAACTAATCAAGGACTACAGAAGAGGTTCAGACATCAATATGGCATTTCAATATGAAATGAGAGGATGACAATGAAAGAACCTGTCATTTATGTAATTTATTGAGGTTTTTTCCACACTCATTTCCATACTTAAGTTTAGTTAGCATCCTTGCTATAATAGCTCAGTCAGTCACTTTGTTGGTTTGTTATGCTGGGCTGTGCGCATGCACAATCAGTGCTACTATAAAGTGTCCCTGCGCACAGCCCGGCACTAGAGGACGACCGAGCCCAAGAGGGACGTGAACCACGGTGCTGCTGGCAGAGCCCTTCCCACTGTCAGCCAAAGAAGGGAGTGGGGGGTGGGGGGCAGAGGAGGATGACCTGACAGTGCCAGACGGGCTCCCATGTCACCTTCCCTGCCTCCTCTCATTCTTGGGCTGAATGAGATGGGAGGGAAGGATAGTGAGAGGGCAGAGAAGAAAAGGAACAGGGAAGTGGGGGTGAGTGAGGGGGCAGAAAGGAAAGGGTAAAAGAGGGGGAATGAAAGGGGATGATTTAGAGGGGGAAAAGAAGGGAAGTGTGAGTGGGGGAAGGGGAAGGGGAAGGGGGAAAAGAGAGGGGAAACGAAAACACCGAAGAAAGGAATGGGGAAGGGAATGTGTGTGAAATGGGAGAAAAAGGGATAATGGCGAGGGGACTGAAGAGGATGATGATGGAGGGAAAGGAAGTGAAAGGAGGGGAGGAAAGCGAGAACATGGCAGAACACAAGAAGGAAAACATGGAGCATCCACTACTCCAAAACACACACCATCTACTCCTCCCAGGTGTGCGAGCACACACACACACACACACACACACCCACCCCCGTGTACCCTTCTCAGGCACATACATGCACTACCAGTCATCTCACACACACTATCATCCATCAGACCCAGAAACACACACACACCCTCGATCTCGAGGCACCATCCACCTCACCCTCCCCAGTAACACCAGGGCCGGTGCATGGGTATTAAGTGCCGTAGGCAAAACTTACACTTTGCTTCCTCCCCACCCCCCATTAAAACAAATAAATAATAAATATTATGCATTTATGTTAATTGATTTTATACGAACAGGAACAATTTAAAATACAGTCATTTAAAACATGCACATTGGGGCGGATTTTCATACTCCGCGCATAGGCCTACTTTTGTTTGCGCTCCAGGCGCAAACAAAAGTACGCTGGATTTTAGTAGATACGCGCGGAGCCGCGCGTATCTGCTAAAAACCTGGATCGGCGCGCGCAAGGCTATCGATTTTGTATAGCCGGCGCGTGCCGAGCCGCGCAGCCTACCCCCGTTCCCTCCGAGGCCACTCCGAAATCGGAGCGGCCTCGGAGGGAACTTCCTTTTGCCCTCCCCTCACCTTCCCCTCCCTTCCCCTACCTAACCCACCCACCCGGCCCTGTCTAAGCCCCCCCCTTTGGGGGGGGCTTAGACAGGGCCTCGAGGTGGATGGTGCCTCGAGATCGAGGGTGTGTGTGTGTGTTTCTGGGTCTGATGGATGATAGTGTGTGTGAGATGACTGGTAGTGCATGTATGTGCTTGAGAAGGGTACACGGGGGTGTGTGTGTGTGTGTGTGTGTGTGTGTGCTCGCACACCTGGGAGGAGTAGATGGTGTGTGTTTTGGAGTAGTGGATGCTCCATGTTTTCCTTCTTGTGTTCTGCCATGTTCTCGCTTTCCTCCCCTCCTTTCACTTCCTTTCCCTCCATCATCATCCTCTTCAGTCCCCTCGCCATTATCCCTTTTTCTCCCATTTCACACACATTCCCTTCCCCATTCCTTTCTTCGGTGTTTTCGTTTCCCCTCTCTTTTCCCCCTTCCCCCACTCACACTTCCCTTCCGTCCCGGCGCACGTCAGCGGGCCTCCTGCGCGCCGGGACGCGACCTGGGGGCGGGTCCGGAGGGCGCGGCCATGGCCCCGGGCTGCCCCGGGCCGTAGCCACACCCCCGGGCCCGCCCCCGGAACGCTCCCGACACGCCCCGAAAACGCCGCGCGGTTCAGGCCCGCCCCCGACACTCCCCCGACACGCCCCCTCCGAAAACCCCGGGACTTACGCGAGTCCCAGGACTCTGCGCGCGCTGGTAGGCCTATGTAAAATATAGAGATGTGAATCGTGTCCTCGATCGTCTTAACGATCGATTTCGGCTGGGAGGGGGAGGGAATCGTATTGTTGCCATTTGGGGGGGTAAAATATCATGAAAAATCGTGAAAAATCGTAAAAAATCGAAAAAACGTAAAATCGCAAAACCGGCACATTAAAACCCCCTAAAACCCACCCCCGACCCTTTAAATTAAATCCCCCACCCTCCCGAACCCCCCCCCAAATGACTTAAATAACCTGCGGGTCCAGCGGCGGTCCGGAACGGCAGCGGTCCGGAACGGGCTCCTGCTACTGAATCTTGTTGTCTTTGGCCGGCGCCATTTTCCAAAATGGCGCCGAAAAATGGCGGCGGCCATAGACGAACACGATTGGACGGCAGGAGATCGACTGCAGGAGGTCGTTCAGCGAGGCGCCAGAACCCTCGCTGAACGACCTCCTGCAGTCGATCTCCTGCCGGCGCCATTTTCCGTACGAAAACGATTCGCGGCGGGAAATCGCTCCCTGACCCCCGCTGGACCTCCAGGAACTTTTGGCCAGCTTGGGGGGGGCCTCCTGACCCCCACAAGACTTGCCAAAAGTCCAGCGGGGGTCCGGAAGGACCTCCTGCCGTCCAATCGTGTTCGTCTATGGCCGCCGCCATTTTTCGGCGCCATTTTGGAAAATGGCGCCGGCCGAAGACAACAAGATTCAGTAGCAGGAGCCCGTTCCGGACCGCTGCCGTTCCGGACCGCTGCCGTTCCGGACCGCCGCTGGACCCGCAGGTTATTTAAGTCATTTGGGGGGGGGGGGGTTCGGGAGGGTGGGGGATTTAATTTAAAGGGTCGGGGGGGGGTTTTAGGGGGTTTTAGTGTGCCGGCTCACGATTCTAACGATTTATAACGATAAATCGTTAGAATCTGTATTGTATTGTGTTCCATAACGGTTTAAGACGATATTAAAATTATCGGACGATAATTTTAATCGTCCTAAAACGATTCACATCCCTAGTAAAATAGGCTTACCGGCGCGTAGGGCCCTGCTCGCCTAAATCCGCCCAGTTTTGGGCGGATTTAGGCGAGCAGGGCTCTGAAAATCCGCCCCACAGTATTTACCTGTAGTGCTGTAAGACCCCATCAAAAAATAAAATAGACCCTTGAAATTGGCATTGTGTTGGGAGTAGGCCTGGCCCTCAAAAAGGCACAAGTAAAAGGAATTACAATTTCAGTACTGTAAATCTCCCATATCAAAATTACAATAACTGCCAGCACTCAAACACTAACAATCCTACTTATTGAAAGTCAACACTGCAATTATTACACGAGGCTCTAAAAGGCCAATACTCCTACTATTAGGAAAACAGAAAAAGCCAAGCTGCTCTAGATCCCTACATGGAGCCTACACACTTGCAAAATACATCAGCTTGGTCACACATGCAAAACACAAACAGACCCTCACCAAATGCAGAATAAAGAGACCATAAAGTAGTACTACACCCATGCAGATTAAAACTGAATTGTAAACTGCAACAAGACAGACTATGTGCAACAATGGAAAAATAGAAGCATTACAATTCCTCATAAACATCAAACAATACAAGACTTGCCAAAAGTCCAGCGGGGGGTCTGGGAACGACCTCCTGCACTCGAATCGTGTTGCCATACGGCCGGCGCCATTTTGCAAAATGGCGCCGGCCATATGGCCATTTTGCAATACGGCCCGGCCCGTGGCCCAAGAGTGGAAGATCACACCGGGACCCCTCCACTGGACCCCAGGTAATTTAAGACATTTTGGGGGGTTCGGGAGGGTGAGGGATTTATTTTAAAGGGTTGGGGTGGGTTTTAGGGTTGTTTTAGTGTGCCGGTTTTCCCGTCCTCCCCCGATTTACGATTTACATGATATTTAAAAAAACAAAACTGTGACGATCCGATTCCCTCCCCCCCCAGCCAAAATCGATCGTTAAGACGATCGATCACATGATTCACATCTCTAATAATTACCGTAATAGCAGTTAATGGATTTTTCCTCTAGGAACTTATCCAAACCTTTTTTAAACCCAATTACACTAACTGCTATAACCACAACCTCTGGCAATGAATTCCAGAGCTTAACTATGTGCTGAGTGAAAAATAATTTTCTTTGATTTCTTTTAAATGAGCTACTTGCTAACTTCATGGAGTGCCCCCTGGTCCTTCTATTATCTGAAAGAATAAATAACTGATTTACATTAACTTGTTCCTTTCATGATTTAGTAGACTCCTATCATATCCCCATCAACCGTCTCTTCTCCAAATTGAACAGTCCTAACTTCCTTAGCCTTTCTTCATAGGGCAGCCGTTCCATGCCCCTTATTATTTTGTTCACCCCTCTCTGCACTTTCTTCAGTGCAGCTTTATCTTTTTTGAGATGCAGTGACCAGAATTGCACACAGTATTCAAGGTGCAGTCTCACCCTGGAGTGATACACAAGTGTTACGACTGTCGCTGCCTGACATCTCCACTCCGCCCTCCTTACCTCTTTGGCGACTCCTCCCGCGGTTGATGGATGTCTGGCTGCCACGGCGTCTGTCTGCCGTCCTCTCCGGCGTCCCCGGACCGGCTTGGGCACTGCTTCCCGACATGTTGTTCAGCTGCCATAGTGCGTGTGCGCCGCACAGCCCTGCTTCTTATTCCTTCTTGGCGCGAACCTCAGGGGCGTCCCCCTGTGATGATGTCAAGCATCCTGGATACAAAAACCTACTCTGTTTGCTAGCTTTTCGAGTTAGCAAGGTAAAGGGTCTCATTACGGATGGGATTTGCTCTCCATACCTAGCTACTCTGCCTCTCTTTATTGGACTTACTCTATCGGGGTACCCGCTCCTTGGGGGCCTCTCTCTTTTCTTTCAGGTCACTGTCTGGAACTGGTACTCGCTCCTCGAGGGCCCATGTCCCCAGACTCGCTTCCTGAGCTCATTTCTGCTTGGAAGAAACCGCTGCCTATACCATCAGTGAGTTACCATCTATAATCTCTCAGAGCTGTTCCCTGGAACCAGGTACTCGCTCCTCGAGGGCCTGCCTCTATTCCAGCTTCTGTGTTCCCTTCCGGGAGAAACCGCTGTGTGAGTAATCAACCAACGAGGCTCTATACCAGAACCCTGTGTATGCTCCACTGTACTCACTATCTAAGTTTCTCTCCACTACAGCACAGCTATTGAGGGATCGCTGTTCCAGTGTCCTGAGGGATTACAAGCCCAGCCGGGCTTCATCTCTATTCACTATTGCAACCTCTGGTGGCTTCTCAACTCTGTTTAATAAAAGATAATTCTGTGTGGTGTGTCCTAAAGTTGAGCCTGACCTGTGGCCCCTCATGGGACTCCCCCCCAGTGTCCAAGGGTCCACCCAAAACCTTACAAACAATAACAGGCATTATGAAATCCTCTGTTTTATTTTCCATTGCCTTCCTAATAATTCCTAACATTCTGTTTACTTTTTTTGATTGCCACAACACACTGAGCTGACGAGTTCAATGTATTATCCACTATGATGCCTAGATCTCTTTCCTGAGTGGTAACTCCTTAGATAGAACCTAACATTGTGTAACTAAGCAAGGGTTATTTTTCCCTATATGCATCACTTTGCACTTGTCCACATCAAATTTCATCTGCCATTTGGAAGCCCAATCTTCCAGTCTTACAAGGTCCTCCTGCAATTCATCACAATCCGCTTGAGATTTAACTACTCTGTATAATTTTGTATCATCCACAAATTTGATCACCTCATTCATCGTATTCCTTTCCAGATAATTTATAAATATATTAAAAAGCACTGGTCCAAGTACAAATCCCTGAGGCACTCCACTGTTTACCTTTTTCCACTGTGACCATTTAATCCTAATCTCTGTTTCCTGTCTTTTAACCAGTTTGCAATCCACAAAAGGACATCACCTCCTATCCCATTACTTTTTCATTTTCTTAGAAGCCTCTCATGCTGGACTTTGTTGAATGCCTTCTGAAAATCCTGATAATTCTGAAGCAGTTGGAGAATTTGAGAAGATGGAATTCAGTGTATAAATAAAGTGTTTCCAGTAAAAATAGAGACTTTGCTAAAGAAGTGGAGTCACAAGTTTATTAAATCTTCTGCTGTCTTATTTATTGACTTGTAGTGTAAATATTATTTAGTCATCTAATCAACTATTAGTAAAGAATTTGGAAACCACCATTCTGATGTGTGTTTATTGGATGCAGAGACTGAAAGGGCTTATTACAAAAAGGAACTGGTATAAAAACGATTGACTCCACACTGGAATCCTGGGAATTAGAAAGTAAAGCTATCTGGTGGGGTGAACCAGAGGCTGAGAGACAGTGAAGGAGTGTTGTGCAGAATGGGTCCATCTGTTTTCTTTTTCCTACATGTCCCTGGGTGGAAGTAAAAGGATTCATCTCACCCAGGGGTTACACAAATATGCCTGCTTTTTCTGCAGGTACTTTCTCATTTTAAAATAAAAAGGTAAATATTAAGACCCGCACGGGTGCACACGTGTGTGGCGAATTTATAAAATACACACACATTATAAAACCTGCTATATGCGTGTATATGTGCACATGATTTTATATTGATGCACACATATGTGTGCAAATGCTGCCTTGTGCGTGTAAGTGGTGGGAATTTGTTAGCTATGTGCACCAACGCAATAGCCCTTTTTCCCAGTTCTCTCCCAGTTCATCCCAGTAAAGGAGAGGACTTCTTAATCCATCTAGCTAACTTGCCTCCCTTTCACCCTATTACCCCTAACCCTTAAAATCCCACTGACTACCGTATTTTTTTTTTGTTTCTTGACTGACACACCGTCCATAGCAGAAGTAAAGTTACGCAGTAGTGAACCCCAGTGTATGCTTGTGTGCATATCCACTTACACGCTGGATTCATGCTAAAGACCTGGCATGCCCATGTCTCGCCCATTCCCCACCCAGACCACATCCACACCCCGCCCCTTTTTGTGTGTGTGAAAAGAGATATGCACATGGCCGTGGGCCTTTTAAAATCCATGCGGCACACGCAGGTCCGAGTCAAACACATATCTCCTGGTTTTGGTGCCTGTGAGGCTTTTAAATCGACCAGAAAGTGCAGAGATTTGAAAATGTAATCTGTGTGTTTTTTCCAACCCTGACTTGTTATGATTAAGCAGTGTTTGGGTGGATTCTTGGGTACTGTGACAGATGACCACACCCATGGGGAGGAGCCCCATGAGGCATCACAGTACTGGGCTAAACGCAGATGTACAAACACAAAGTTTTAGTTATTTTATTAAACAGCTTGTAGTGTACCACCAGAGGTGGCAGTAGTGAGGTAGTCTGGAAGTAGCAGTCACAGGACCCTCAGCAGAGGGGACCCTTCTCACCCCGTTGGTATAGCGGAATTCCAGTGCAGGTTTCCCAGCAAGGTAGCACTGTGGATGAGATAGACTGAGGGTTATATTACTCACTAGATGGTTGCTGTTGGTATGCGAGTCCACCAGGTTGAAGAAGTTAGGTAGCGGCACCAAGGCAGGGAGAGCAGGCCCTCGAGGAGCGAGTACCTGATCCCTGTAAGGCACCTGAAATAAAGCAGAGGGCCGCTGAGGAGCAGGTACCCAGGTTAGCAATACCCCGAAGGGCAGAGAGAGAGCTTCCAGAGGCAGCACAGAAGTGGCAGAGTAGCTTAGAACTGGCCAAAACCAATTCTTTGCTAACTCAACAAGCTAGCAACATAGTACAGGCTACATACCCGGATGGCGTGACGTCAGTAGAGGGGAACGCCCCCGAGGTTCGCGCCAATGCTGGAATAAAGACGTGGGTGGTGTGCGCGCGCGTCCCCTAGTAGGCCCTTGGGAGGAGCATGGTGGGAGGCAGCACCATAGCTGTTCCGGGGACGCCGGAGAGGTCGGCTTGTAGACACGGCGGCAGCCATTTTCCTTAGGGATGCGGGAGGAGCCGTGAACAAGGTGAGGCAAACGGGGTGAAGCCATCTAACACCGATGGACGCAACAGACTTAAGCAGCCCCCCCCAGCCCACCTACTTTTTATCCAGTTAAAGTAGGCTCCTTGATGCCCCCCCCCCCCCCATATGTTTAGTCATATAAAGCTGGGCAATTTTCAAGCAGTCAATTTACCTTGGTAAATGGCAATTTTCAAAATATTCATGGCACTTGCAGGCCTATGGGTATATTGTACCTTTGGGCCTGCAAACTCATTTTCAAAAGGAAACTCCTCAAGACCTTTCCCCTGAGAAATATGGGCCTGCAGGGAAAAATAACCACAAGAATTTCAAAAAGAAATCTCCATGTATAATTACCCACTTGCGACTTAACCCTGCTTAGGAGGAAAAGTATGCATGCTATGAAACAGTGCACATGCTTTCATCTGCCCTAAGGGGGAAGCCATTTCTCAACCCTTCTGACTTAAGAACCGTCCTCCAACTGCTTATTTTCTTCACCTTCGATTACTGCAACTCATTACTTATTGGAATCCCTTCATCATCCCTCAAACCACTCCAAATACTGCAGAACTCAGCTGCCAGAATCCTTACCAGAAAAAAAAAAACCGAACACATTACACCCATTTTAACCTCTCTTCACTGGCTTCCTATTTCTGCACGAATTACCTACAAATCTATGACCATCATTCATAAAATCTTAAATGATGATCTTCATGGACTAAAAGGCTTAAACATTACCCCCCCAAAACCCACAAAGAAACCTACGCTCCAACAACACAGGATTCCTAAACATCCCCACCTTAAGAGACGCTCATCTTTCAACTATGCGAGAAAGAGCATTTTCCATTGCTTCCCCCAAAACATGGAACATCCTACCCATAGAACTGAGGACCCAGCACATCCAAAAAACATTTAAAAAAGACCTAAAAACATGTTTATTCCGCAAACTCTATTCTAACTATCTGACACCTGATCATCCCAGCACTCAACAGAACTCGCAAGCATAATCCTCCTCCTTCATGCTCTCCTGATGTACCCTCCTTTTCTACCCCTCCCTGCTCACTCCCTTGATCCGTTAAGTTCTTTGAAAATGTTCTCCGCAATATTCTGTTATTCAATGACTAAGAAAATATGTTGATTGTTCACAAAACCCTACTGTTCTCAACTACTATGTTAACTCCATTTGATTGTAAGATAATTGCATATGTTGGATGATAATTGCAGATTTGTAAACCGTTATGATGGCTCTACCGAATAACGGTATATAAAACCCTACAAATAAATAAATAAATTTTCCTGTGTAAAGACTTTTGAAATTTGCCCTCTAAAAAAACAGTTTTTATTTATTGTCCCATTTAAACTGTAACATAGAAACATAGAAATGACGGCAGAAGAAGACCAAACGGCCCATCAAGTCTGCCCAGCAAGCTACGCACTTTATCCATTTTTTTCCCTTTTTCTCTCTCCCATCTGTTACTATTGGCTTCCAGTACCCTCCAGCCCTAATTCCCCTCCACCCAATTTAGAGAGCAGCTCTGTATCTGCATCCAAGTGACATCCAGCTCAATTAGGGGTAGCAACCACTGTAACAAGCAGGCCACCCCCTTGCCCCATACTCTTACCCACCCCTGTTTTTATTTTTTGTTTTGTTTTATTTTTTATTTTTTGAAATAGCAGTATTTAATCGATTTAAAAAATATTAATATTGACATACTTTTACAAAAATGTTATTAATCTCATAGAAACATTTAGATATTTCTCTGCAAATGAAATGTGTGTGCAGTGGCCTCAAAACTATTTTTATACTGTTACAGGAAAATGACATAAAACTGATTCTGAGTTTTAAAAGCACAACGCAAATTTCAGCAGTTTAATCTCAGTGTTAGGAAAGAGATCACAACACTTGTTATAGTATTTTGTATTTAAGCTGTGCTTTGAAAGGATTCATGGCAGGCATCCTGGGAGCTAAATATTGACAAGCACGTTGTAGCAAGCAAGATCAAGCTCTGTGAATTAGCACAACTCGAGTCGGTTCACTGACACGGTAACTAAAGTTTGAATATTGTTATCCTACCACATTTTTTTTCTTTTATAAAAGTTATATTGACCATTTGAATTAGAAATTTCTAGAATACTATAATAGTGAAAATGCTTTTATTCAAATCTATAGGTCATTTATCTCATTAGTTGCATATGAACAGTAGATTCAGGTTCAGTTTATCCAGTTAGAGGCTGGACAGGAAGCCCTGCCAAATATATATTTGAGAAAGCCAGCAGATATAAAGATAACATTAGTGTTTAAAGCTGGATCAGAGATTATGTGAAAAACTGAATAGTGATAATGAGAATTACATGAAGCAGTTAGGTTCCACCTGACTCCAAATTGTGTAATGTATAAACTGCACAATTGCTTGGCTGATCTTGGTTTCCTATAGAAAGACTCAGAAACCACATGTTCAGGTCATACGATGAGCTAAAAGGAAGAAGCCAAAAATACCTGCCCACACTTTAGCCTCCACTAGGGATGTGCAGCCAGAAAGTATTCGTTGCATTCGGGATACGTAATCGTCAGGGGGCGTATTCATTGCATTCGTACAATGGTGTCCCGAAACGTTGATACGTGCATTTGTTTTCCGGTTCCCATTAAAGTCAATGGGGGAAGGATTTGCAGTCTATTTTTGGCTGCAAAATTGGGTTTTTATTATCAATTTTGATGAAACTTCTGGGGAGAAATCATCAGAACAACAAAAGAGCTCCAAGGTACTTAGACTGTGGCAAAATGGCACCAAAGTGGCATGAATAGCCTAAGGCACTGTAAAGGAACAAAGGGGTACCAGAAGTGGCAAGAGTGCTTTAACAGAGGCACAAAGCAGCAGTGAGAGTGTCAAAAACACACCACAGCTTCAAAAGAGAGCACCGATAACAGATGCATGAACCCTCGAAGGCAGCACGACAGGCAAAGCGACAAGACAAGTGTCATCAACATCCTACAGCACAATGAAGGGGGAACATAGCAAGCAGAAAGACTAGCACCAACACACTGAGGAACCATGATAGTGGCAAGAAAACCACAAGGAGTTGAGTGAGTCAACTGGTGATTGGCAGCAAGGCAGAGTGCAGAAATTTAATAGGGGCAAGACAGGCTGGCAGAGCTGAGGTAGTCAGGTCGCTGTGGTGTTGATAAGGGAAACACAAGGAGGCAAGACAAGACGAGGAACAGCATGTGGTGGGACTGTCAACTGGGCGTACTGTGCACCCGATCCGTCTTGAAACAGGGACCAGGGAGTCTAACACGAGTGCTAGGACCTGAAACATGATGAACTATGCCTGGGTGGGGTGGAGCATCTGCGGGTGCAGATTTTGGTGGTAGTAGCAAATATTCAAACAAGAGCCCCGGGGAGAGTCCCCTTTCCTATGAGCAGGAAAGGGCTCCCTAGAATGGGTTCACCCCTAAACAGTGGTTCAACATGGGTCAGAGGGTAGATACAGGCAGGCTACACCCTGGGAGAGTTCCCTTTCCTTTGCGCAGGAAAGGTCTCCCTAGAATGGGTTCGCCCCTAAACAGCGGTTCAACATGGGTCAGATGGTAGATAAAGGTAGGCTACACCCTGGGAGAGTTAGAACATAAGAACATGCCATACTGGATCAGACCAAGGGTCCATCAAGCCCAGCATCCTGTTTCCAACAGTGGCCAATCCAGGCCATAATAACCTGGCAAGTATCCTAAAAACTAAGTCTATTCCATGTTACCGTTGCAAGTAATAGCGGTGGTTATTATCTAAATCAACTTAATTAATAGCAGGTAATGGACTTCTCCTCCAAGAACTTATCCAATCCTTTTTTAAACACAGCTATACTAACTGCACTAACAACATCTTCTGGCAACAAATTCCAGAGTTTAATTGTACATTGAGTGAAAAAGAACTTTCTCCGATTAGTTTTAAATGTGCCACATGCTAACTTCATGGAGTGCCCCTAGTCTTTCTATTATCCGAAACAGTAAATAACCGATTCACATCTACCCGCAGGAAAGGTCTTCCTAGATTGGATTCACCCCTAAACAGCGGTTCAACATGGGTCGGAGGGTAGATACAAGCAGGCTACACCCTGGGAGAGTTCCCTTTCCTTTGCGCAGGAAAGGGCTCCCAAGAATGGGTTGGCCCCTAAACAGTGGTTCAACATGGGTCAGAGAGTAGATACAGGCTGGCTACACACGGGACCCCGAGGGACTTTAGTGTGAGAATATCCTTGACAAAAGACAGGGAGGGTGGAAAGCAGTCAGAGTACTGCTTGGCATAGAAAGAGGCTGATTTCAAATATGGAACAGCGGTTCAACATGGGTCAGAGGATAGATACAGGCTGGCTACACCCGGGGAGAGTTCCCTTTCCTTTGCACAGGAAAGGGCTCCCTAGAATGGGTTCGCCCCTAGAGTGGGGTGTTTCCATTGGTGTCTAGTGAGCTCTCGCTGGTCTTTTACAATCTGGTGGATTTAGCAGATATACAAACGAGAATTTTCAAGGCCGAGGCGGAGGAGGTTACCACGTAAACAGTGGTTCAACATAGGTCAGAGGGTAGATACAGGCTAGCTACACCCGGCGAGAGTTCCCTTTCCTTTGCGCAGGAAAGTGCTCCCTAGAATGGGTTCGCCTCTAGAGTGGGGTGTGTCCATTGGCGTCCAGTGAGCTCTTGCTGGACTTTTAAAATCTGGTGGACGTAGCTGATATACAAACGAGAGTTTTCAAGGCCGAGACAGAGGAGGGTGCATGTGAACAGTGGTTCAACATGGGTCAGAGGGTAGATACAGGCTGGCTACACCTGGGGAGAGTTCCCTTTCCTTTGAGCTGGGAAGGGCTCCCCGGAATGGTTTGGCCCCTAGAGTGGAGCACGAGACTTCAAAGCATGGTGACATTGAGCAAGGAACATAAGGCCTGGACGGACAGACAAAGCAATCGTTGTCAAACACTTGTAGGGACATAAGGCCTGGACAAACAGGTACCGCAGTCAAGGATGGCCTGAGAATGGGAGATCGCTCCCAGGACCACCACTAGACCACCAGGTAATTTTAAAATGTTTTGGGGGGATCGGGAGGGTTGGGGAAGCTAAGGGATCATTTTTAAAGTGTTGGGTGGGGGTTTTTTTTTATCGGGCCATCGGCGCCATTTTTGAGTGGTAGCCAAAATGGCGCCGATGGACCGAGAGCGGGAGATCGGTCCCCGCGCCCCCACTGGACCACCCAGTACTCGTAAAAGGTTTTGGGAGGGTTCAGGAGGGTGGAGGAAGGTAAGGGATTAGTTTTATAGGGTCGGAGTGGGTTTAGGGGTTGTTTTGGTGTGCCGGATTTCCCCGCCTTCCCCCCTCCCCCAATTTACAATTTTTCACGATAAATCGGGGGAATTTCTATTGTATCGCGACTCTTAATGATTTTTGATGATTTAAAAAATATCTGATGATTTTTTTAAATCTTCAAAAAGCGATTCACATCCTTAGCCGATAGCCCCTGTGACATAGTAAGGGCAAAGGCTATCGGCGCCATTATGAATACTGGCAGCCAACAGCCTGATTGCAGGAGATTGCTCCAGGACCCCCACTGGACCACCAGGGACTATTGGCAAGTCTTGGGGAGGTCAGGAGTCCCCCCCAAGACTTGCCAATATGAATACGAATACCGAATGGGAAGAATCCATCCCTGCTGCATATCCCTAAGAGGAATAGATATAATATTAGAGGGGTAATGATTTTATGGGAACAGATTGGTTGAAAGTTGCCTTGGAGGGCCAAGATTAGAATTAATAACCTCAGCTGAGAGTAGGAGGAGAAGCAGGAGAATATGGAAAAGAAAAGTGGAGGTCTATGACTGCTACAAGGATGAAATGATGTCAGGGAGAATGGAGATGACAAGATAAGAGGAAGAAAACTTTGAAGCTGAAGAGCAGTCAACAGAGCAGAAGACAGAATGGCAGATGAGATAGAGAATGGGGACAGTAAACTTGAAGTTAACAGTGATTTATTGCAAGGAATAACATTGGGGAGGATTCATATTTGGAAAAGCAGGGCTGGTACAAAAGTGTTTTGCACCCTAGGTGAACCTTTGTTCATGTATCCTCCTCCCCCCAACATACCTCCAGTGTAGTGCTCTCTCCTGTCAGTGGGAGTGGATCCAACATATCTCTCCCTTCTTTGGTGGCATTGGTTCTGGAACAGAACCCCTCTTAGCTTCATGCTGGTGGAATTTTGTCACCCCCCACTGAGTCAGCTGGAAGAAGTATATAGTTAATCTGTAATCTCCCAAGTATCATTAATTCAGGTCCCTTTCATTCATAACTACTTATTCCCAGGCAAATTTAACACACAGGGCTAGATGTAGTGAGCATTTTTTCCATAGACACAAAATACCATATCTGGCCCAAACATAAACCAAACCTTCAAATGAAATGAAAATAAAGTATAATTAATGTTGTCATGCCATTCTGAACTGTTGTGAAGAGGCTAGGAATGTGCAGAGGGAAAATATACATTGCTGTTCGGTATTCATTGTGCCGGGATCCAAATTCATTGCATCTGTTTTCATAGGGGGAAACCCGATTCGTCCATTAGTTGCATTTGGTATTCGTTTTCCATTAAAGTTGAAAAAACAAACAAAAAAAACCCCCATCCCAACCCTTTAAATTTAATTAACTACAACCCCCCACCATCCTGGCTCCCCCCCCCCCCCAAGACTTGCCAAAAGTCCCTGGTGGTCCAGCGGGGTCCGGGAGCGATCTCCTGCACTTACTGTCACATGGTAGGAGCACAAGATGGCACCAGCCATCCATTGCTGAGCACGCTAAACGCACCTCGGATCTCCATCGATGACCTGCTCCACTCTTCCGACCTGGCCAGAAAGTTTGGCTGAGTGCCCGCCATATTCGTCTCCGACTTCCATCTCATCGGCTGGCCCCAAAGTATATCGGTCCATTTCCAATCCTCAGAAGAGTGGGGGCTGTTTCCTATCAGCTCCAGCTACCCCAGTCCATGGGCATCCACAACTCGTCCCATGTGTCCTTGCTGAAGCCTCTTGTCCTATCATGACCCTCTCGCAAAGATCCTCCAGCTCCATGTGTGTCCGCAGAACCCGATACTTCTCTGCAGGTAAGAGAGGTCTTAGATATCCGACGACATCGAGGCAAATGGGAGTATCTCCTCGCTTGGGAGGGCTATGGGGCCGAGGAGAATTTGTGGGAACCCTCTCAGAATATCCTTGACAAGGATCTCTGAAGATATTCCATAGACAGAATCCTGAGAAACCCCAGCCACGTAGGGGGATGCCTAGAAGGGGGGGGGGTACTGTTCCGCGCCCCACCCGTGATCGTCCCGCACACGGGACCACTCACCTTTGGGGTCACACAGCGGGTCCCGGTCCTGTCTCCCCTCACGGCCCTTGCAAGTCCAGCTAGGCCCCGGCATCCCGCGGCACTGGTCGCCGGGGCCTCACGCCAAAAGTCTCAGCAGCTAGCGACGCTGAGAAGGCCACGCGTCATCCGGAGACATTCCGGGGGCATGGCCACGGGCATGGTAGGCAGCAGCGGTGTGGTAGGCAGCAGCGGCAGTACTGCTGTACTGCTGCCTACACGCGGTGTACCGCGCAGCGTCTCAGCAGCTAGCCATGCCCCTACATGAGCCCGTGCGCGGGCAGACCAGTCACCCTGATGTAGGTTCCAGAGTGGGGCCTAATTCCGCGGTGCACTCTGATTGAACTCATAAGGAAGTTCCTGGCCTCACTTCTTTGCCTTGGCAATTGGGTCGGTTTGTTCCTGAGATTGCCCTTGCTCATGTTCCTGCTTGCTTGTTCCTAGTCTCGTTCCAGGATCCTTCTGTTCCAGTTCCATTCCTGCTTGTACCTGCTTCCTTGCCCTGCTTGTTCCAATGTTCCTTGTTTATCTCCCTGGTCTTACCTCAGACTGACTTTCTGGTAAAGACCTCAGCTTGTTCCTGACCTGCCTGCCACCTGCCAAAGACCTCAGCTAGTTCCTGATCTGCCTGCCTGCTGCCTGCCAAAGACCTCAGCTTGTTCCTGACCTGCCTGCCTGTCTGTCACCTGCCCAAGACCCCAACCTACTCTTTGACCTTGCCTGACCACTGGATCTTGACCCTTGCTATTTTGACCATTCCTTGGACTGATTCTTGGACTTTGACCCTGCTCATCTGACCTTGCTTGATTCTGGCTCTGTCCCTAGCCCTGTCCCCACCAACACTATTCTGGTTTGCTCTCCTCCAACCTGTTTCCAGCTTCGAACCTGATAGCGTTCTCCCAGCGCGCGCATGTTATAGAATTGGGCATACATTTGTGCGTGCCGGGTTGCATGCACAAATGTACACCCGCGCTTATGTTTTAAAATCTGCCCCAAAATGTTTAGCTGTGGAAGGAGTCTTTTTATTTATTTATTTATTTTGCTGAGGTGACTCTAGAATTTGAATAAAGTCTTTTTTCATGTTGGGTTGTAATGTGAACTGCCATAGTTTTGCTCTGCATCTGTTCAATGATTATTGCTATTTTATTGTAGCTATGATGAACTCTTCTTTTCTGGAAAGAGGATTTGTGAAAGAATATATTGATATTTGTTTTATGACATGATTGATTGGATCTGATATTTGTGTTCTTTGCTTTTTACCTGAAATTCTTGTGTATTTATAAATTGCAATAAATATAAAATAAATTAATACAGATTAATATGGAATTTTTAATATTAGTGCTTGAAATAATAAAGTTAAAATATTTTAAAAGTTTCACTCATAATGCATAAGACCTGTTGTTGACTACTTAGCATGCTAAAGGCATTATTTATCAGTAACAGTGCAACTAGTAGGGTTCCGACCTGTATGCTTACTGCCTTCCCTTGTTAACCTTGGGCCCACCCAAAAACTGTTCTTGCTATGCCACTGCTGTCAGGACGAAAGTTGCTCTGATACATTTTAAACTGGGGTCTGCTAGCCAGATGCTGGGGCCTTATATGTTCCATAACGGAACGGAAAATGTCATAATGCCTCTGTATCGCTCCATGGTGAGACCGCACCTTGAATACTATGTACAATTCTGGTCGCCGCATCTCAAAAAAGATATAATTGCGATGGAGAAGGTACAGAGAAGGGCGACCAAAATGATAAAGGGAATGGAACAGCTCCCCTATGAGGAAAGACTAAAGAGGTTAGGACTTTTCAGCTTGGAGAAGAGACGGCTGAGGGGGGATATGATAGAGGTGTTTAAAATCATGAGAGGTCTAGAACGGGTAGATGTGAATCGTTTTTTTACTCTTTCGGATAATAGAAAGACTAGGGGGCACTTCATGAAGTTAGCATGTGACACATTTAAAACTAATCGGAGAAAGTTCTTTTTCACTCAACGCACAATTAAACCCTGGAATTTGTTGCCAGAAGATGTGGTTAGTGCAGTTAGTATAGCTGTGTTTAAAAAAGGATTAGATAAGTTCTTGGAGGAGAAGACTATTACCTGCTATTAATTAAGTTGACTTAGATAATAACCAATGCTATTATTTGCAACGGTAACATGGAATAGACTTAGTTTTTGGGTACTTGCCAGGTTCTTATGGCCTGGATTGGCCGCTGTTGGAAACAGGATGCTGGGCTTGATGGACCCTTGGTCTGACCCAGTATGGCATGTTCTTATGTTCTTATGCAGATCCGCTGAGGTGCTTAAAAAGAGGTAGGAACAGATGGTTGTAATCCTGGGGCCCAGGATTATAACCAGGATAAGTCAGTTATCCAGCTATCTAGTTAACTGGACAAGTTGTGGGCAGGTAATGGACAGATCGGGGTGGTGCTACTTAGCCAGATAAGTTATCTGGTTAAATAGCAATATTCGGCCTTAGATGGATAACTTATCTGCCTAAGTTAGATCTGTTCAACAGTAGGTCTAAACTTAGACGGAAAAGACTTATCCGTCTAAGGGGTTATTCAGCAGCATAGTCATATTTGATCCTTGAGGGATTCAAAATGTATTCTGAGACACCAGGAAGAGGTTCTCAGCATATGGACTGCTAGGAGGCTAAATGCCAGTGTGGGATCCCAGAGGAGGACCTATGGGCTCTTCTCCCTATGCAGAATGATACTATGTGATGTGAAGGTCCTGAAGTTCTGTATTTCTCCTGTGAGCAGCCGTTGCACTTCAGATATTGCCTGTGTTTGTCCATGAAGAGAAATTACTGTGAAGTTACCTGTTGATTAGTACCTTGTAGTGCATCATAAGTCAGTGAATGTTTATGTTATTGCCTTGTCTAGTATTGAGACACAAGTCCCAATATGGTTTGAACTATAGGACCTTCCTGCCTGAGAATTTGCCTCAAAACAAACAATAGATGGATAGCTTAAACTTTGACATTTTTTGCATTTGTTGGTTTACATTTTGACTTTGTTGAAGTTTGAACATTATTTTTATATTTTATTGTTCTCTGCATTGATATATAAACAGTGCATCGGCTAAGAGATGTACCAAGCACATATAGGAACTAATTTTGTGCCTGTGTCATTTTTTTCCAGTAATGATCAGACAGGAAGACTGATTCAACATTAAAAAATGAATTTCCCTAATCACCTTCTCAGAAGCTTTCTGTGGATAAAATTTCAAATAGACTGATAGAATGATGTACCAGGTTTTCTCCTGCATACCTCATATATATATGAAATTATTTATTCTCCAAATCCATGAATCTTGCAACTTTCATTAACACTTAAATCTGCACTTTCAAGCCTATCCACGGTACAGCATTTGCGTGCTTAAATGAATTCATGGAGATTAATGCTAGTATTTTATAAACTGTGCAGTTTACAAAATACCATCTATTTCTGCTCCAAAAATAACTGCATAAGTTTCAATACCTGTGTATATTTCTAATGCAATCGAATGCATACTTTATTTACCCATTTTATAAACATATGTGCAATTATTTTGCATGTAAAATAATTGTGACATTGCATGAATAAACAGCCAGAATTAAATGTGGAGGCAGGTGTTTTACAAAATATGTACATATACCATTTTGAAAATAATTACTTGTGTACATAGTTGGAATTACCAATTCACCAATACCTCCACCAGTTCACTGAGTCCTCCTCCAGGTCACTGAGTCCTCCTCCAGGTCACCTAGACCCTCATACTTCACCCAGGCCTCACACACAAATACTGTGGAGAACAGGCAAGACCAATTTCACTTGCATGAGTCAATTAGCAGTAGGTGTTAAAGTGTACGAACAAGTCTGCTAATGTATAAGCACATATGTCTTACAAAAAGCAACTACCAGACAGACTTCTTAATCCCACCCTAGAATGTTCCTACACTGCCCCTTTTTCCCTCCAATAAAATATACACGAGAAACCAAAAATACATACATACTCTTGAGGGTTATAAAATAGCATAAACATGCTTACATGCTACTTACATGTATCTATGATATCTTTACATGCAAGACTCCTTTGAAACTTCACTCTTAAGAGAGTAATTTTCAGCCAGCCACATAGTGATAAGGTTTGTATGTAGCATGTATGCATGTTTATGGTATTTTATAACCCTCAAGAGTATGCGGGTATTTTTGGTTTCTCGTGTATATTTTACTGGGGTGGGAGGAAAGGGGCAGTGTAGGAACATTCTAGGATGGGATTGAGAAGTCTGTGTGATAGTTGCTTTTTGAAAGAGATATGTGCTTATACATTAGCAGACTTGTTTGTACAGTTTAACACCTGCTGCTAATTGACTCATGCAAGTGAAATTGCCTTGCCTGTTCTCCACAGAATTTGTGTGTGAGGTCTGGGTGTCGTACTAGGGGGTCTAGGTGACCTGGAGGAGGATTCAGTGAACTGATGGAGGTATCGGCGAACTGGTGATTCCAACTATATACTCAAGTACTTATTTTCAAAACGGTATACGTACATATTTTGCAAAAACACTTGCCTCCACATTTAATTCTGGCTGTTTATTCATGCACTGTCACAATTATTTTACGTGCAAAATATATGCACATATATTTATAAAATGCGTAAATAAAGTATGCATTTGCTTGCATTGGAAATATACACAGGTAATGAAACTTATTCATGTATTTTTGGAGCAGAAATAGATGGTATTTTGTAAAAGACCCCTTCCACTGCTAAACATTTTGTTAAGTAATAAAAATCCCTGCAAAAAAAAAAAAGGCACTTAGAATCTTGCCATACCATATAACAGCGCTGACTCTCAGGACTCAAATAACAGCAACCTTATGAAAAAGAAGCAAAGCAAATACTACACCAAGCCTTCAAACATAAATTTTACATGCCCCGCCCGCAGCCATCCCACCTTCATGGTTCCACAGTGGGTCCCGGGACAACCTCCCGCGCGGTAGTTGCCAAGCCTGCCAGGCCCCAGCATATTCTGACTTCAGCGATGTGTTCTCTAAGCAGAAAACAGACACCCTGCCTCCATTATGCAAGTTCAACTGTCCTATTGAACTTCTTCCAGGCACTATACCTCCCAAAGGCAGAACCTATCCGTTGTCCCAGCCTGAGACTCAGGTTATGTCAGAGTATAGTAAAGAGAATCTAGAGAAAGGCTTTACCCATCCATCTGATTCCCCTGCAGGAGTGGGGCTCTTCTTCGTGAAGAAAAAGGACAGTGGACCACGTCCCTGCATTGATTACAGGGGTCTCAATGCGATAACTCTTAAGGATCGATACCCGCTACCCCTCATTAGTGAACTGTTCGATCGCCTCAAAGGGGCACAAATCTTTTCCAAGCTGGACCTGAGAGGTGAGTACAATTTGGTACTCATCCAACCTGATGACATTTGGAAGATGGCATTTAATACCAGAGATGGCCGCTATGGAAATGTGGTAATGCCTTTAGGGCTATGTAACGCTCCAGCTATCTTTCAACGCCTCATGAATGAAATCTTCCGAGATCTCCTGTATAATTTCATAGTCGTATACCTCAACAACATTCTGATCTTCTCTAAGGACATATAATCCCACCATGAACACGTCCGCATCGTCCTCCAATGTCTGAGAGAGAATCATTTGTATACTAAACTGGAAAAATATCTGTTTGAGCGGAATCGCTTACCCTTTCTGGGATACATCATCTCTGATCGTGGATTCTCAATGGACCTAGAAAAACTTCAGGGAATCTGTGACTGGCCTTAGCCAGTAGGCCTTTGGGCGTTTCAATGCTTTCTAGGTTTCACTAATTATTACCGAAGCTTCATTGCGAATTACTCCTCTGTAGTTGCCCCATTCACTGCTATGACTAGAAAAGGGTCCAACACCTGAGTTTGGACGCCTAAAGAAATTGCTGCCATCCTGAGGATTAAACAAGCCTTCATCTCTGGTCCCTGTCTCTTCCATCCGGATCCCAAACGTCCCTTTGTTGTGGAGGTCGACGCCTCAGCGATTGGTGCCGGAGCCATTCTGAGTCAACACTCTCCCACTGGCAAGCTAATCCCCTGCTCGTTTTACTCTCATATGTTTTCCCCCACGGAACAATGTTACACCGTTGGTGACCACGAACTCCTTGCAGTCAAACTAGTGCTTCAAGAGTGGTGCCCCTGGATGGAAGGGGCACAACATAAGTTTACCACTTTCACTGACCACAAGAACCTCGAACATCTCAAAGAGGCTCAACCTTTGAACCCCTGTCAGGCCCGGTGGGCCTTATTCTTCGAGAGGTTTGACTTTAACCTTTGCTTTCGTTCTCATTCCAAGAACTTGCACGCTGATGCGCTGTCCAGATCATTCAAGCCTGAAGACGTCCTGGAAGTTCCTAGCTTCATTATCGACCCTGCTTGTATTTCCCTTGCTGCGACTACCACAGTCCCTGTTGGAAAGACCGTCATTCCTCGCCGGCTACATGAGCGCGTCTTAAAGTGGGACCACAACTCCAAACTGGCAGGCCACCCTGGTTATGCCAGGACCCTGGAAATGCTGTGAAGGCACTATTGGTGTCGTACTATGGTGCAAGATTCACAAAACTACGTGGACTCATGTCCTACTTGCGCAAGCAAAAACCACCAACAGGGAAGCCTTGGGGCTTCCTTCAGCCTCTCCCAGCACCTACCGAACCATGGTCCAGTATTTAGATGGACTTTATTACTGATCTATCTCCTTCGCAGAATAACACGGTGATTTGGTCGTCATCGACTGTTTCTCGAAAATGGATCACTTTATCCCCTTGCCGGGCCTTCCTTCAGCCCCGGAACTGGCAAAGCTCTCCCTGAAGAACATGTTTCGCCTCAATGGACTCCCCAAGGAGATTGTGTCTGATCGGGGACCACAGTTTGCCGCCAAGTATTGGCATTCCTTGTATCAAACGTTCGCTATTTCCCTGTGTTATATGTCGGCCTACCATCCCCAGGCCAATGGGCAGGCCAAAAGGACCAATCGGACCTTGAAGACATTCCTACACTCCTATGTAAATTATCAGCAAAATAATTGGTCGGATCTTCTTCCTTGGGCTGAGCTGTTGCACAATACTCATGTCGCAGCAGCCACCGACATATCCCCATTTGCAGTAGTCTTCAGACGGCAACCCCGACTGTCTCTTCCTGTTCCTCTGAGGGTTACGTTTCCAGCAGCTCAATCCATGGCTCGAAGCATTTGCCAAGTGTGGACCGGGGTAAAGGAGCGACTTTCACAAGCTGCTGAACGCGCCAAGTGCACTTCTTATCTTCATAGATGACCCACTCCACTCTTTCAACCTAGCCAGAAATTGTGGCTGAGTGCTCGACACATTCGACTGAGACTTCCCTCTCACCGTCTGGCTCCAAAATACATAGGATCATTTCCTGTGATCCAAAGAGTGGGAGCTGTCTCATATCAAATCCAGCTACCTCGTTCATTGGGTATCCACAACATGTTTCACGTGTCCCTGTTGAAGCCGTTGGTCCTCTCTTGGCCCTCACACAAAGACCCTCCCACTCCGCATATCTCTGCAGAACCTGATTGACAAACTGAAGAGTAGTAAATCACCTGGACCGGATGGTATACACCCCAGAGAACTGAAGGAACTAAAAAATGAAATTTCAGACCTATTAGTAAAAATTTGTAACTTATCATTAAAATCATCCATTGTACCTGAAGACTGGAGGATAGCAAATGTAACCCCAATATTTAAAAAGAGCTCCAGGGGAGATCCGGGAAACTACAGACCGGTTAGCCTGACTTCAGTGCCAGGAAAAATAGTGGAAAGTGTTCTAAACAACAAAATCACAGAACATATAGAAAGACATGGTTTAATGGAACAAAGTCAGCATGGCTTTACCCAGGGCAAGTCTTGCCTCACAAATCTGCTTTACTTTTTTGAAGGCATTAATAAACATGTGGATAAAGGTGAACTGGTAGATATAGTATACTTGGATTTTCAGAAGGCGTTTGACAAAGTTCCTCATGAGAGGCTTCTAGGAAAAGTAAAAAGTCATGGGATAGGTGGCGATGTCCTTTTGTGGATTGCAAACTGGCTAAAAGACAGGAAACAGAGAGTAGGATTAAATGGACAATTTTCTCAGTGGAAGGGAGTGGACAGTGGAGTGCCTCAGGGAACTGTATTGGGACCCTTACTTTTCAATATATTTATAAATGATCTGGAAAGAAATACGACGAGTGAGATAATCAAATTTGCAGATGACACAAAATTGTTCAGAGTAGTTAAATCACAAGCAGATTTATTTATTTATTTATTTATTTATTTATTTATTTATTTAGCATTTGTTTATATACCGAGGTACAGCTGACAATGCCTTCACTCCGGTTTACATTACAACGAACCAGTTACATTTAAATTCATAACATTAAAACAGATAGAAACAGAGTATTAACTTAGTAAAAGTTAATAAGTACATTGAACAATAGATAAGAATGTATGCAGTTCTTGAAGTTGACGGTTGAAGCCATTAAAGAGAAAGAAGGTTTCTGCAAGTCGGGCGAGAGTCAGAAGGATTGTTGGAATAAAAAGGGGGCGAGAGGTGGATATGAAAAAGGATTTATGCTCTGTTATCATTGGGTGAACAGTCATTGTAAGACTGTGAGAGTAGCCATTCTTTAAGTTCCTTTTTAAAGGATTTAAGATTTTCTTGTGAATTGAGGTGTAGAGGTAAAGAGTTCCATAATTTTGGATTATGATAAATCTTTCATAAGATTGTGATAAATTGTAGGAAGACCTTCTGAGACTGGAAAATTGGGCATCCAAAAGGCAGATGAAATTTAATGTGGATAAGTGCAAGGTGATGCATATAGGGAAAAATAATCCATGCTATAATTACACAATGTTGGGTTCCACATTAGGTGCTACAACCCAAGAAAGAGATCTAGGTGTCATAGTGGATAACACATTGAAATCGTCGGTACAGTGTGCTGCGGCAGTCAAAAAAGCAAACAGAATGTTGAGAATTATTAGAAAGGGAATGGTGAATAAAACGGAAAATGTCATAATGCCTCTGTATCGCTCCATGGTGAGACCGCACCTTGAATACTGTGTACAATTCTGGTCGCCACATCTCAAAAAAGATATAATTGCGATGGAGAAGGTACAGAGAAGGGCTACCAAAATGATAAGGGAAATGGAACAGCTCCCCTATGAGGAAAGACTAAAGAGGTTAGGAATTTTCAGCTTGGAGAAGAGACGACTGAGGGGGGATATGATAGTAGAAAGACTAGGGGGCACTCCATGAAGTTAGCATGGGGCACATTTAAAACTAATCGGAGAAAGTTCTTTTTTACTCAACGCACAATTAAACTCTGGAATTTGTTGCCAGAGGATGTGGTTAGTGCAGTTAGAATAGCTGTGTTTAAAAAAGGATTGGCTAAGTTCTTAGAGAAGTCCATTAGAGATGTGAATCGTGTGATCGATCGTCTTAATGATCGATTTCGGTTGGGGGGGGTTGGGAATCGGATCGTCGTGGTTTTGTTTTTATAAATATCGTGTAAATTGTAAATCGGGGGAGGGCGGGAAAACCGGCACACTAAAACATCCCTAAAACCCACCCCGACCCTTTAAAATAAATCCCCCACCCTCCCGAAGCCCCCCAAAATGTCTTAAATTACCTGGGGTCCAGTGGGGGGGTCCCGTTGTGATCTTCCACTCTCGGGCCATGAGTGCGTTGATAGAAAATGGCGCCGGCGCTACCTTTGCCCTGTCATATGACAGGGCAAAGGTAGCGCCGGCGCCATTTTGGTTCCTGACCGCGAATCACGAGCGTAGAAGATCACTCCCGGACCCCCGCTGGACCCCGCTGGACTTTTGGCAAGTCTTGTGGGGGTCAGGAGGCCCCCCCCAAGCTGGCCAAAAGTCCAGTGGGGGTCCGGGAACGACCTCCTGCACTCGAATCGTGTTGCCGTACGGCCGGCGCCATTTTGCAAAATGGTGCCGGCCATATGGCCATATTGCAAAATGGCGCCGGCCGTACGGCAACACGATTCGAGTGCAGGAGGTCGTTCCCAGACCCCCGCTGGACCCCCAGGGACTTTTGGCCAGCTTGGGGGGGGCCTCCTGACCCCCACAAGACTTGCCAAAAGTCCAGCGGGGGTCCGGGAATGACCTCCTGCACTCGAATCGTGTTGCCGTACGGCCGGTGCCATTTTGCAATATGGCCATATGGCCGGCACCATTTTGCAAAATGGCGCCGGCCGTATGGCAACACGATTCGAGTGCAGGTGGTCGTTCCTGGACCCCCACTGGACTTTTGGCAAGTCTTGTGGGGGTCAGGAGGCCCCCCCAAGCTGGCCAAAAGTCCCTGGAGGTCCAGCCGGGGTCCGGGAGCGATCTTCTACGCTCGTGATGTCGGGGACAGGAACCAAAATGGCGCCGGGCAAAGTTAGCGCTGGCGCCATTTTCTATCAACGCACTCGTGGCCCGAGAGTGGAAGATCACAACGGGACCCCCCCCACTGGACCCCAGGTAATTTAAGACATTTTGGGGGGGGTTCGGGAGGGTGGGGAATTTATTTTAAAGGGTCAGGGTGGGTTTTAGGGATGTTTTAGTGTGCCGGTTTTCCAGCCCTCCCCCTTCCCCCGATTTACGATTTTTGACGATAAATCGGGGGAATTCCTATTAAATATCGCCGCTAACGATTTTTGACAATTTAAAATATATCGGACGATATTTTAAATCATCAAAAAACGATTCACATCCCTAAAGTCCATTACCTGCTATTAAGTTCACTTAGAGAATAGCCACTGCCATTAGCAATGGTAACATGGAATAGACTTAGTTTTTGGGTACTTGCCAGGTTCTTATGGCCTGGATTGGCCACTGTTGGAAACAGGATGCTGGGCTTGATGGACCCTTGGTCTGACCCAGTATGGCATTTTCTTATGTTCTTATGTACCCTGAGAAACCACAGCCGCGTAGGGGGAGGCCTAGAAGGGGGGGGGGTACTGTTACGCGCCCCCCCCCCCCCCCCCCACGGCAGTCCCGCACAAGGGCCTGCTCACCTTCATGGTTCCACAGCAGGTCCCGGGACGACCTACCTCATGGTAGTTACCAGCCCTACTAGGTCCAGGCATCCTGTGGTGGCGGTCGCCGGGCCTTTCACTGTGTGCCAGGCCTCACGCCAAGACTCGGCGTCCTCTACCATGTTAGTCACGCCCCTACGTGCCTGCACACAGACCGCCCAGACTCATGTAGGGCCAAGGGCCGGTCTTAGCTCCACGGCACGCCCTGATTGATCCCTCGATATAAGGAAGTTCCTGTCTGTGCTTCCTGGCCTTTGTAATCGTGTCAGTTTGTTCTAAGATTGCCTCTGTGTTTGTTCCTGCTCTTGCCTGTTCCTAGTCTCATTCCAGGATCCTTCTGTTCCAGTTCTGTTCCTGACTTGCTCCTGAATCCCAGTTCCTGTGCCCTGCTTGTTCCTGTGTTCGTCTGTCTGTCTACCCAGGTAGTACCCTCGGACTGTCTTATTGGTACTGACCTCAGCTTGCTCCTGACCTGCCTCCCTGCCTCAAAGACCTCAGCTTGCTCCTGACCTGCCTGCCGACTGCCTCAAGACCTCAGCCTGCCTTTCACCTCGTCTGAACTCCGGTACCTGACCCCTGCTTTACTGACCATTCCTCGGACTGACCTCTGGATCTTGACCTTTGCCTGCCTGACCTTGTCTTCAGATTCTGGCTCTGTTCCTCGCCATGTCATCACCAACTCTGTTCTGGGTCTCCTTGTTCCAACCAGCCTCCAACTTTGAACCCGATCGCACTCCCCCTGTGTCCGTGGGTACATTGGAGTTTCATTCTCTCAGGAGACCCTGTGAGGCCCACCTAAGTCCAAGCGGCTCGGGTCCCTACAGACTTCTCCCGGGGGACCTCAAACTTCCAGTGGTGAAGCTCTTCACAGCTTCTGTCTCCTCCAGTGCTCTTCACAGCCTCTGTCTCCTCCAGTGCTCCACCCCCTGGGGGCAGTTACCTCCTGTTCCCTTTCAGGAGGTGTTCCTTCACTGTCCCAGGACAAGGGTCTACCCCCGAGCGCAACAATTGATACTTCACCTACTGGGATAACAGAACAAGCCAGATGTTACAAATCCCTACAGAGAAACTACATGCTAGCAGAAATACTGCACCCAGTCACACACAGGCAGAACACAGACCAACCCTTATCTATTACAGAAATTAGGGACTACAATTTAATTTAGAACAATTTTATTATTTTCAACCAAAAAACATTACAGAGAATGCTGAACTCTGATACACTCTCCGTGAAATGTTCCCCTTAAGAAACCCCTTCTCAGTTCTCCAACCTCATCCCTAGATAGCAGAAAAACCCACCAAGATAGACCCCACTCTCCCCTTCCCCTTCCTGAGCCATATATTTTTTTCAAGTGTTCCATTTGTGTTCAAGGTCGTGATCCATAAGCGTGTTGATGCAAGAGTGTCCGTCCAAATTTAGTTCACTCATTGAAGATCAAACTGCATGAGTGATGCGGGAGAGTCTGTATATATGGATCCCAGACCCTCATGAACAGCTTCTTGTTGCGTGGAGATTGTCTCGCTGTCGCCGCCTCCATTTGAAGCATCCGGTGTAAGCAGTTACGACAAATCCAGTTAGATGAAGGGGTAACTTCCCTCCAGTTCAACAAAATGACCTTTTTGGCTACCAAACATGCTTTACGAATAAGCAACCGAGCCCCCATATCCCTCAATTTAAAAATAGAAACATGCAAACAAAACCAAAATAGAAAGCCTGAGAAATCAAATTCTGAACAGTAAGTGGCTGAATACATGCACACAGTCATTTCCCTACATTTATACCTCTTCTTCTGAGATCTGAACTTACGTATGTAGACTTAGGCACATGGGGTGAATTTTCAAAAATTGGATAAAAATTAGCATATACACAGGAAGTAGCATTTACTCACATACATGAAGTTTTATAAACCTCAAACAAACATGTGAATATTTTTGCTTTGGTGCACACATATATACATGTAAGAAAGGGTGGTCTGGGAGGCGGGGGGGGGGGGGGGTTCTGGGGTGGGCCCAACATTTACGTGCATAAGTTGCTATTTTGAACACACAAGTAGATTTGCCAACTTAACTTGCATAATTTTATGCCTGCTAATTATCTTATGTAAATGATATTAAACTTGTTTATTGTATACTCTTGGCCGGGTGAGAGGTCTGGGTGAACTGGAGGAAGTTCAGGCTGAAGAACCAGGAGGTCTCGCTGACCTGGAGAAGTATTGGGTGAATTGAGGAAATAATTGGAAAAAAGTGGCAATTTCATTTATACCAACTTACATAAATCCTGATTTACACAAGTAGATCTCATTTTATTTTCGTGCACAAAATATATGCAGTTTTAAAAATAGGGAAAGTATGCACATTCAATGGATCAGATGTAATCGCACATAAGCATACATATGCGTGAATGTTTCAGGATTAACATACGCATATTTTATAATACATACATGATATGCATGGATTTCAAAATACTATGGTAAAACTAGGGCCAGATTAATACAGGCATATATACCGCCAAGCGCAGTTGTTTAAAAGTTATCCTCAAACTTTTTAAAATAGAAAAATTATGCATGTAAGTGCTGACTTTGTACCAACTCTGCCCCCTGAAATGCCTCTGCTCAGTTCATATAAAAGCATATGCCTGACCTGGTTACGTGCTTTCTTTTATACGAGCTCAGCCCTTGGCTATTTTAGTACCGCTAGGCCACGTATATGCATAGAAAATGCGGTTTTGTGCACAAAAATGGCTTTGAACATTACCCCTTTAAAAAAGTAGACAAAAGACCGGGTCCCAGCTTAATCGCAATTGTCATACTGACCCTTCATAATAAAGGATTTTTTCTTAGCGGTAATTGCTTTAAATGCAACATATTTTAGTTAGTTGCTTTATTAGATATCTTGGTTTCTTTAATATTTGCAACATAAGGAAAGAAAGAAATGGTCTCTGGGGGTTTGGAACCACTACTGACATCCATTGCGTAGCTCTGATTGGAAAACCTCTCCCCTTTTCCCCAAAGAATTACTCAATACCCTTGAGCTAACTACACACTTTCAGTTAAAGTACCTGTATGAGACTTCCAACACGTTTTCTTTTTTCCCATTGATTTAAGCTATGCAGTACTCCTATCAGTTCAGAGGAACAATTTGTTCTGTGAAATTGCAATGCTTAAACACAGTCGTTTCATTACAGAGGCCACAGTACAAGCTGCCTCTTGTTTTTATGCTGAATGCTTTCATGCAACATTTTTATTTAAATCCAGAAATACACAGAACTTGGCATTTAGGGACTGATGAATGCTCATGATAAAACCATAACTGTAAGTAAAGGTGTTCTTGTTTTTGTTACACATTTACATTTGTCAGTCTGTGCTTTTAATTCTTACTATAGCTATTATGTGAATATTTGTATTATTAATATTCAATAAAAAAAAACCCACCATTTTTTAAACTGATTGATGTCTTGGAAGAAAGCACATTTATTATATGTTGCCAGCATCTGTGGATCAATCTTATAATCTGTAAAAGCATCAAAGGGTGACAATACCTCATCTTTCTGGAGCTAATCACTACTGAATAAAATAAAAGGTAGAAAATATAATAAATTCTAGTGGAAAAGACATATTTAGGTTTATATTTGATCCACTGATTTCCTTGTGCCCATGGGAGTATTCCTACTCACCCATCCTCTTCCTTCCCCCTGACACATTCACCCACCCCAACCCCCCTTCCAATGCCTACATTCCCTTCCTCTATTCAACCTCTGCCCTCCCCCCCAATACACTCGCTCAATCTGATGGCCAGCAGGAGTGAAGTTTCTGGTTCTCCTCTACTCAAAGTCACTGTTGATGGTCCTCTCTTTCCCCTTTACTTTCCCTCAAGCTCCCATTCCTCTAAACTTCTTCTCTATTCTCAAAGGCTTCCTTTCCTGCATCTTCCTTCTTCCTCCCCAGGTGCCTCTCACTAATGCATGCTAATCACTTTTAATCTCTTAAATAAATATCTTATCTACAAAGAGGTTTTATATAGAGTTTTTATAATGATATGGGCTGGGCATAACTTGAAATGTTCATGATCATCAGAAATCCTTGGTTTGACACAAGTTCAGATTTTTTAAAATCATTTTCATTCCTGTTCCTAATGCACTTTAAATTATTTGTACAATTAGAATAACAATATATGTGGTTATTCTAGGTCTTTTAGGTTATGTTTGCTTAATTTCAACCATTAAATAAAGCAAACATTACCTAAAAGACCTAGAATAATCACATATATCCATTCTTGCAGAGTGACTTTAATCTACTGTGAAGGCTCACCGCCCGGACTGCCCTGGTTGCCGTTCCTCTGTCTCTGGAACAGGTCTTTCACAGAGCATAAATATCCCTGGAGTCCTTCAGTGGCCCGAAGCTCCTTGGGTTCCTGTCTCCACAGGCCCTGGTTTAGCTGGGCTTCTTGGGGGTTCTCCTTGTATGGAGTTGGGGGAGAAGCAGTCCCCAAACCCCAAAGATGACACAGAGAGAGAGAGAGATTCCTCAAAGCATTTTATAAAGCAAAACAGCTGAATCGGTACATTTATATTCTTTACCTCCGGGGCTGAACAAATGACCCTGCCCCCGCCCTCCAGCACTCCTACTCCCTAACACACATGCTGGAACAAAGGTACTTTTTTAAGTCCCCAAAGCCTTCTGTCTTCCTTTAGGGTACCAGCACTTCCCCCTGTCTTCCTTTAGGGTACCAGTTATACATTTCCCTTTTCTGTCTAGTCTGTATCCATGGGAGAGCTGGAAGATTCCTCTCCCCCGGAACCTACCTCCATTTCTAGAGATGTGAATCATGTGATTGATCGTCTTAACGATCGATTTTGGCTGGGGGGGGGAGGGAATCGGATCGTCGCAGTTTTGTTTTTTTAAATATCGTGTAAATCGTAAATCGGGGGAGGGCGGGAAAACCGGCACACTAAAACAACCCTAAAACCCCCCCCGACCCTTTAAAATAAATCCCCCACCCTCCCGAACCCCCCCAAATGTCTTAAATTACCTGGGGTCCAGTGGGGGGGGGTCCCGGTGTGATCTTCCACTCTCGGGCCACGGGTGCGTTGATAGAAATGGCGCCGGTGCTACCTTTGCCCTAGCGCCGGCGCCATTTTGGTTCCTGTCCCCCGACGTCACGAGCGTAGGAGATCGCTCCCGGACCCCTGCTGGACCCCCAGGGACTTTTGGCCAGCTTGGGGGGGCCTCCTGACCCCCACAAGACTTGCCAAAAGTCCAGCGGGGGTCCGGGAACGACCTCCTGCACTCGAATCGTGTTGCCATATTGCAAAATGGCACCGGCCGTATGGCCATATTGCCGGCCGTATGGCCGGCGCCATTTTGCAATACGGCAACATGATTCGAGTGCAGGAGGTCGTTCCTGGACCCCGCTGGACTTTTGGCAAGTCTTGTGGGGGTCAGAAGGCCCCCCCAAGCTGGCCAAAAGTCCCTGGGGGTCCCAGCGGGGGTCCGGGAGCGATCTCCTACGCTCGTGACGTCGGGGGGACAGGAACCAAAATGGCGCCGGCGCCATTTCTATCAACGCACCTGTGGCCTAGAGTGGAAGATCACACCGGGACCCCCCCCACTGGACCCAGGTAATTTTAAGACATTTTGGGGGGAGGGTTTCGGGAGGCTGGGGGATTTTAATTTAAAGGGTAGTGGGGGTTTTAGGGTTGTTTTTACGTTGTGCCGGTTTTCCGCCCTCCCCCTTCCCCTCCCCCCTTCCCCCGATTTACGATTTTTGACGATAAGTCGGGGGAATTCCTATTATATATCGCCTCTAACGATTTTTGACAATTTAAAATATATCAGACGATATTTTAAATCGTCAAAAAACGATTCACATCCTTATCCATTTCCTCCTCCTCTTGCTCGCTGGCCCTGGCTTTTTCTGGCCAGTCCCACCATGTAGGCACGCCCTCTTCCTCTAGTTCCATAGGAGCATCTGTGTCTGACTCATTAGTCCCTGCGTCTGCCACCTGCTCGCCTCCAGGCTCTCCCCATGGGTCAGGTGGTGGTTCTAAGAACCAGGACTTGTAGTTTTTCTTAACCTCCACTGCACCCCCTGCTGTCTGGTCTTAGTATTACTTGCTGCCTTATGGTGTCTTGCCTGTTCCTGACCGCAGCAGTGCTGCACTGCATCACCCCCCCCCCCCCTTTCAAAAATCCTGGAACTCTTGGACACAGGAGTTCCAGCTTCCTCCCCCAAGCGGGAAAGGAAGTCCGCATTGACATGGTCCTTGCAAGCCCTATGGTGGAGCTCAAAGCGGTATGTTTGCAATGCCAGGTACCACCTAGTTAGCCGAGCATTAGACTCCTTCAAAAGATTGAGCCACTTTAATGGAGCATGGTCAGTGACAAGTACAAAGAAGCGCCCGGCTAGATAATTCTTTAGTGCGTCTATTGCCCATTTAACTGCCAAGCATTCCTTCTCAATTGTGGCATATTTCTGTTCATGAAGGTGTAGCCGTCGGCTAAGATATAATACAGGGTGTTCATCCCCGTGGTCAATTTGAGAGAGGACCGCCCCCAATCCCGTCCCCGAGGCATCCGTTTGCAATACGAAGGGGAGGGCAAAGTCAACTGCTTTTAATACCGGATCCCTGCACAAGGCTCTCTTAAGGCACTCGAACGCTTCCGCTACAGGTGGGGCCCAGCGTAACTGGCTCGGCGCCCCTTTTCGTAGCATGTCATTTAAGGGACACGCTAGGTCAGCGAAATGGGGTATGAATCGCCTATAATAGCCCACCAAACTCAGGAAGGCTCGTAATTGTTTCTGTGTTTCGGGTCTCGGGTAGTCCCTAATACACTGAATTTTGTCAAGCAGGGGTTTGACGACACCTTTTCCTACTAGATGCCCCAAGTACTTGACCTCGCATTATGCTATCCGGCATTTCGCGGGGTTGGCTGTCAAACCGGCTTCTCGTAGTGACTGGAGCACGGCTTTGACTTTAGTCAAGTGGAACGCCCAATCTGCAGAGTATATTAGGACACCATCCATGTATGTGGCGGCATATCTTACATGGGGGCGCAGCACTATGTTTAATAGGCGCTGACAGCTGGCTGCAGCGCCCTGCAGTCCAAATGGCATGAGTACAAACTGATACAAGCCCGCTGGGGTGGCAAACGCGTTTTTTTCTCGTGACTTTCTCCAAAAGTATTTGCCAGTAGCCCTTCGTTAGGTCTAATGTGGTTAAATAGTGAGCCGTCCCTAACCGTTCCACCAAATCGTCAACTCAGGGCATGGGATACACTCCGAAACTAGAAATAGCGTTCACCAATCTAAAATCAATGCAAAAGCGTAGAGTCCAATCTGGCTTTGGCACTAGAACTATGGGGCTACACCATGCGCTACTGGATTCCTCAGTGACCCCAAACTGTAACATTTCCTCCACTTGTCTCATGACCTCTATTTGCATGTCTTCGGTGAGTCGATAAGGCCTCCTCCTAACCACCTTCCCGGGTGGCCTTTGTATGGAATGCGTGATTAACGTTGTTCGCCCTGGCAGTGATGAAAACACATCCCCCGCTTGCTTAACCACATAAGAACATAAGAAAATGCCATTCTGGGTCAGACCAAGGGTCCATCAAGCCCAGCATCCTGTTTCCAACAGTGGCCAATCCAGGCCATAAGAACCTGGCAAGTACCCAAAAACTAAGTCTATTCCATGTAACCATTGCTAATGGCAGTGGCTATTCTCTAAGTGAACTTAATAGCAGGTAATGGACTTCTCCTCCAAGAACTTATCCAATCCTTTTTTTAAACACAGCTATATTAACTGCACTAACCACATTCTCTGGCAACAAATTCCAGAGTTTAATTGTGCGTTGAGTAAAAAAGAACTTTCACCGATTAGTTTTAAATGTGCCCCATGCTAACTTCATGGAGTGCCCCCTAGTCTTTCTACTATCCGAAAGAGTAAATAACCGATTCACATCTACCCGTTCTAGACCTCTCATGATTTTAAACACCTCTATCATATCCCCCCCTCAGTCGTCTCTTCTCCAAGCTGAAAAGTCCTAACCTCTTTAGTCTTTCCTCATAGGAGAGTTGTTCCATTCCCCTTATCATTTTGGTAGCCCTTCTCTGTACCTTCTCCATCACAATTATATCTACTTTGGGATGCGGCGACCAGAATTGTACACAGTATTCAAGGTGCGGTCTCACCATGGAGCGATACAGAGGCATTATGACATTTTCCGTTTTATTCACCATTCCCTTTCTAATAATTCCCAACATTTTGTTTGCTTTTTTGACTGCCGCAGCACTCTGTACCGACAATTTCAATGTGTTATCCACTATGACACCTAGATCTCTTTCTTGGGTTGTAGCACCTAATATGGAACCCAACATTGTATAATTATAGCATGGGTTATTTTTCCCTATATGCATCACCTTGCACTTATCCACATTAAATTTCATCTGCCATTTGGATGCCCAATTTTCCAGTCTCACAAAGTCTTCCTGCAATTTATCACAATCTGCTTGTGATTTAACTACTCTGAACAATTTTGTGTCATCTGCAAATTTGATTATCTCACTCGTCGCATTTCTTTCCAGATCATTTATAAATATATTGAACAGTAAGGGTCCCAATACAGATCCCTGAGGCACTCCACTGTCCACTCCCTTCCACTGAGAAAATTGCCCATTTAATCCTACTCTCTGTTTCCTGTCTTTTAGCCAGTTTGCAATCCACGAAAGGACATCGCCACCTATCCCATGACTTTTTACTTTTCCTAGAAGCCTCTCATGAGGAACTTTGTCAAAAGCCTTCTGAAAATCCAAGTATACTATATCTACCAGTTCACCTTTATCCACATGTTTATTAACTCCTTCAAAAAAGTGAAGCAGATTTGTGAGGCAAGACTTGCCCTGGGTAAAGCCATGCTGACTTTGTTCCATTAAACCATGTCTTTCTATATGTTCTGTGATTTTGATGTTTAGAACACTTTCCACTATTTTTCCTGGCACTGAAGTCAGGCTAACCGGTCTGTAGTTTCCCGGATCGCCCCTGGAGCCCTTTTTAAATATTGGGGTTACATTTGCTATCCTCCAGTCTTCAGGTACAATGGATGATTTTAATGATAAGTTACAAATTTTTACTAATAGGTCTGAAATTTCATTTTTTAGTTCCTTCAGAACTCTGGGGTGTATACCATCCGGTCCAGGTGATTTACTACTCTTCAGTTTGTCAATCCGGCCTACCACATCTTCTAGGTTCACCGTGATTTGATTCAGTCTATCTGAATCATTACCCATGAAAACCTTCTCCATTACGGGTACCTCCCCAACATCCTCTTCAGTAAACACCAAAGCAAAGAAATCATTTAATCTTTCCGCAATGGCCTTATCTTCTCTAAATGCCCCTTTAACCCCTCGATCATCTAACGGTCCAACTGACTCCCTCACAGGCTTTCTGCTTCGGATATATTTAAAAAAGCTTTTACTGTGAGTTTTTGCCTCTACAGCCAACTTCTTTTCAAATTCTCTCTTAGCCTGTCTTATCAATGTCTTACATTTAATTTGCCAATGTTTGTGCTTTATCCTATTTTCTTCTGTTGGATCCTTCTTCCAATTTTTGAATGAAGATCTTTTGGCTAAAATAGCTTCTTTCACCTCCCCTTTTAACCATGCCGGTAATCGTTTTGCCTTCTTTCCACCTTTCTTAATGTGTGGAATACATCTGGACTGTGCTTCTAGAATGGTATTTGTTAACACTGACCACGCCTCTTGGACATTTTTTACTTTTGTAGCTGCTCCTTTCATTTTTTTTCTAACAATTTTTCTCATTTTATCAAAGTTTCCCTTTTGAAAGTTTAGCACGAGAGCCTTGGATTTGCACACTGTTCCTTTTCCAGTCATTGCTCTCTGCAATGGCATTAGCTCCGCTCCTATTTTTACCTCTTCGTTTGGATCCAACTCCCATACTTGGGGGCCCAGATCCACCTCCTCATCCAATACAATGCCTGCAGACAGGCTCTCCCTCTCTATCCAGGGTTTGAGCAAATTTATGTGATATACCTGAGGGCGCTTCAGACCAACTTTAACTTGATAGTTCAAGGGTCCCAGTCACTTTACTATCCTCCCCGGGCCCTTCCATTTGGCTAGAAGCTTATTAGGAGACATGGGCACCAGTATCAAGATCTGGTCCCCCACCTGGAACTCCCGATCTCTAGCCCCTCGGTAGTAATACTACTTCTGTTTCTCCTGAGCCCGCCTCAAATTCTCGCGTGCTATGCCCAAAGCTAGAGATGTGAATCGTGTCCTCGATCGTCTTAACGATCGATTTCGGCTGGGAGGGGAAGGGAATCGTATCGTCGCCGTTTGGGTGTTTAGAGTATCGTGAAAATCGTTAAAATCGTGAACCGGCACACTAAAACCCCCTAAAACCCACCCCCGACCATTTAAATTATATCCCCCACCCTCCCGAACCCCCCCCCAAATGCCTTAAATTACCTGGGGGTCCAGCGGCGGTCCAGAACGGTCTTCTGCAATTGAATCGTGTTGTCTTCAGCCGGCGCCATTCTGTGCCGCCATTTTGCAAAATGGCGGCGCAAAATGGCGGCGGCCATAGACCAACCTTTGCCCTGTCATATGACAGGGCAAAGGTTGGTCTATGGCGCCGGCGCTACCTTTGCCCTGTCATATGACAGGGCAAAGGTAGCGCCGGCGCCATTTTGGTTCCTGTCCCCCGACGTCATGAGCGCAGGAGGTCGCTTCCGGACCCCCGCTGGACTTTTGGCAAGTCTTGTGGGGGTCAGGAGGCCCCCCCAAGCTGGCCAAAAGTCCCTGGGGGTCCAGTGGGGGTTCGGGAGCGATCTCCTGCGCTCGTGACGTTGGGGGACAGGAACCAAAATGG